>NW_027331958.1:3494803-3600203 GCF_048418815.1 Hemitrygon akajei | reverse complement strand
CGAGGAAAATAAAGAATGTAAAAAGAATCTTAAGAAAGAAATTAGAAAAGCTAAAAGAAGATACGAGGTTGTTTTGACAAGTAAGGTGAAAGTAAATCCGATGGGTTTCTACAGTTATACTAATAACAAAAGGATAGTGAGGGATAAAATTGGTCTTTCTTTACTCAGAGAGTGGTGGCTGTGTGGAATGAGCTTCCAGTAGAAGTGGTAAAGGCAGGTTCGGTATTGTCATTTAAAGTAAAATTTGATAGTTATAAGGACAGGAAAGGAATGGAGGGTTATGGGCAGAGTGCGGGTCACTTGGACTAGGTGAGTGCAAGTGTCGGCAAGGACTAGAAGGGCCGAGATGGCCTGTTTCCGTGCTGTAATTGTTATATGGTTATACGGTTATATAAATACAGCTTCGTCCATCAGACCTTCTCGCTCCCTGTTCCGCCCCTGCCTGTCACATCTCCCGAACTCACTCCCTTTGTCATTCAATTTACCGCAGCCATCTCTTCTTTCCGCACAACGGGCCTGGATCCCAGACCCTGACAGACCAGTGTGATGCTTGGCATGTTTCAGCGAACGATAATTCTCTAGATCTTTGCGATGAAACTCATGGAGTCTAAAAACTTTGGAAATGAATCGGAGAAAGTAAATTGAAATGGAGAAACATTCGAGACAGATTCCTGTCTGGACGTGGGGTGTAGTGATTGTAAGGTGTGTGTGTGTGTGTGTGTGTGTGTGTGTGTGTGTGTGTGTGTGTGTGTGTGTGTGTGTGTGTGTGTGTGTGTGTGTGTGTGTGTGTGTGTGTGTGTGTGTGTGTGTGTGTGTGTGTGTGTGTGTGTGTGTGTGTGTGTGTGTGTGTGTGTGTGTGTGTGTTTCCAGTATAATTGGTTCCAGTATAACAGAGCCTGGGTAGCTCAGTCGGTAGAGCATTAGACTTTTAATCTGAGGTTCCGGGACTCAAGTCCCTGTTCAGGCGCTCGCTTTATATCGCAGGTTGTCTCCTCATCATCGCATTCAGTTCCGTCCCATGACATACAGCTTTACCACTCCGAATTCGGCCCATTGAATCTGCTCCGCAATTTCATCATGGATGTTTTATTTTCCCTTCTGAATCCCATTTTCCTGCCCACTGCCCGTAACCTTTGACACCTTCACTAATCAGGAGCCTATTAAACTCTGCTTTAAATATGACGTGTAACTTTGCTTCCGCACCCGACTGAGGCAATAGTTCTACCAATTCGACACTCTCTGGTTTTCTGTCTCGCCCCTTCATCTGCCCACGAACCATTGTTCCCCAAACCGCTTTCACCCATGTACCTACACAAACGTCCTTTCAATGTGACAACTTGATCAACACTCGCACCACCCCGAGAGATGAATTTGGGCTCGTGTTTCTATTACACATTTCACCGTTCACCCGCAACCCGTGATACCTAGATCTAGTCTAAATCAGCAAGAGGAGGAGGGGTAGAGCCTGCATGGACCCACCCTATCTCAACCTCCAAATATCTTATATAGCTGTAACATCACTTCCCAAATCCACACTCTGTACGCTGACTGATGAAGTTCAGTGTCCCAAGCACTTGTAAAGTCTTGGTGGGATGTTCTTGTGGTTGGGTGTACGTGACCAGAGAAAAAGAGAGAAATCTACAAGAAATATAGGCAGCATGGAGTAAACGAGGTGCTCGAGGAAAATAAAGAATGTAAAAAGAATCTTAAGAAAAAATTAGAAAAGCTAAAAGAAGATACGAGGTTGTTTTGACAAGTAAGGTGAAAATAAAACCTAAGAGTTTCTACAGTTATATTAATAGCAAAAGGATAGTGAGGAATAAAATTGGTCCTCAGAGAATCAGAGTGGACAGCTATGTGTGGAGCCAAAAGAGATGGGGGAGATATTGAACAATTCCTTTTCTTCGGTATTCACTAAGGGGAAGGATATTGAATTGTGTAAGGTAAGGGAAACAAGTAGGGAAGTTATAGAAACTATGATGATTAAAGAAGAGGAAGTACTGGCACTTTTAAGGAATATAAAAGTGGATAAGTCTCCGGGTCCTGGCAGGATATTCTCTAGAACCTTGAGGGAATTTAGTGTAGAAATAGCAGGGGCTCTGATAGAAATATTTCAAATGTCATTAGAAATGGGGATGCTGCCAGAGGATTGGAGTATTGCTCATGTTGTTCCACTGTTTAAAAATGTTTCTAAGAGTAAACCTAGCAATTATAGGCCTGTAAGTTTGACGTCAGTGGTGGGTAAATTAATGGAAAGTATTCTTAGAGATGGTATATATAATTATCTGGGTAGACAGGGCCTGATTAGGAACAGTGAACATGGATTTATGCATGGAAGGTCATGATTGACAAATTTTATTGAATTTTTTGAAGAGGTTACTAGGAAGGTTGACGAGGGTAAAGCAGTGGATGTTGTCTATATGGACTTCAGTAAGGCCTTTGACAAGGTTCCGCACGGAAGGTTAGTTAGGAAGGTTCAATCGTTAGGTATTAATATTGTAGTAGTAAAATGGATTCAACAGTGGCTGGATGGGAGATGCCAGAGAGTAGTGGTGGATAACTGTTTGTCAGGTTGGAGGCCAGTGACTAGTGCTGTGCCTCAGGAATCTGTACTGGGTCCATTGTTGTTTGTCGTATACATTAGTGATCTGGATGATGGCGTGGTAATTTGGATTAGTAAGTATGCAGATGATACCAAGATAGTAGGCGTTGTGGATAATGAAGTAGGTTTTCAAAGCTTGCAGAGAGATTTAGGCCAGTTAGAAGAGTGGGCTGGAAGATGGCAGATGGAGTTTAATGCTGAGAAGTGTGAGGAGCTACATTTTGTTAGGAGTTATCAAAATAGGACATACATGGTAAATGGTAGGGTATTGAGGAATGCAGTAGAACAGAGTGATCTAGGGATAATGGTGCATAGTTCCCTAAAGGTGGAATCTCATGTGGATAGGGTGGTGAAGAAAGCGTTTGGTATGTTGGCCTTTATAAATTAGAGCATCGAGTATAGGAGTTGGGATGTAATGTTGAAATTGTACAAGGCATTGGTAAGGCCAAATTTGGAGTATTGTGTACAGTTCTGGTCACCGAATTATAGGAAAGATGTCAGCAAAATAGAGAGAGCACAGAAAGATTTACTAGAATGTTACCTGGGTTTATGCACCTAAGTTACAGAGAAAGGTTGAACAAGTCAGGACTTTATTCTTTGGAGCGTAGAAGGTTGAGGGGGGACTTGATAGAGGTATTTAAAATTATGAGGGGGATAGATAGAGTTGACGTGGATAGGCTTTTTCCATTGGGAGTAGGGGACAGTCACACAAGAGGACATGAGTTGAGAGTTAGGGGGCAAAAGTTTAGGGGTAACATGAGGGGGAATTACTTTACTCAGAGTGGCAGCTGTGTGGAATGAGCTTCCAGTAGAAGTGGTAGAGGCAGGTTCGATATTGTCATTTAAAGTAAAATTGGATAGGTATATGGACATGAAAAGAATGGAGGGTTATGGGCTGAGAGCACGTCAGTGAGACAAAGTGAGAGTAAGTGTTTGGCACGGATTAGAAGGGCCGAGATGGCCTGTTTCCATGCTGTAATTGTTATATGGTTTGTAACTGACATGGGCAGTAGGTATGAGGAAGGGAGGGAGGGAGAGGACACAGTATGTACACAGAATGGGTACTGGGCTGTGCCACATGAATCTGATACACAGGAGCTGTGAAATATCCACAAAATAAATCAGCCCACTACCCCCAGACAGACCATTTCCCAACTAAATTACTCCCACGTGCCGGAGTGAGGACCGTATCCCAGACAGACCATTTCCCAACTAAATTACTCCCATGTGCCGGAGTGAGGACCGTATCCCAGACAGACCATTTCCCAACTAAATTACTCCCATGTGCTGGCCTGAGGACCATATCCCAGACAGACCATTTCCCAACTAAATTACTCCCATGTGCCGGAGTGAGGACCGTATCCCAGACAGACCATTTCCCAACTAAATTACTCCCATGTACCGGCGTGAGGACCATATCCCAGACAGACCATTTCCCAACTAAATTACTCCCATGTGCCGGCGAGATGACCATATCCCAGACAGACCATTTCCCAACTAAATTACTCCCATGAGCCGGCGTGAGGACCGTATCCCAGACAGACCATTTCCCAAATAAATTACTCCCATGAGCCGGCGTGAGGACCATATCCCAGACAGACCATTTCCCAACTAAATTACTCCCATGTGCCGGCGTGAGGACCATATCCCAGACAGACCATTTCCCAACTAAATTACTCCCATGTGCCGGACTGAGGACCGTATCCCAGACAGACCATTTCCCAACTAAATTACTCCCATGTGCCGGCGTGAGGACCATATCCCAGACAGACCATTTCCCAACTAAATTACTCCCATGTGCCGGCGTGAGGGCCATATCCCAGACAGACCATTTCCCAACTAAATTACTCCCATGTGCCGGCGTGAGGACCATATCCCAGACAGACCATTTCCCAACTAAATTACTCCAATGTGCCGGACTGAGGACCGTATCCCAGACAGACAATTTCCCAACTAAATTACTCCCATGTGCCGGCGTGAGGGCCATATCCCAGACAGACCATTTCCCAACTAAATTACTCCCACGTGCCGGCGTGAGGACCGTATCCCAGACAGACCATTTCCCAGCTAAATCACTCCCATGTGCCGGCGTGAGGACCGTATCACAGACAGTCCATTTCCCAACTAAATTACTCCCATGTGCCGGCGTGAGGACCATATCCCAGACAGACCATTTCCCAACTAAATTACTCCCATGTGCCGGCGTGAGGACCATATCCCAGACTGACCATTTCGCAACTAAATTACTCCAACGTGCCGGCGTGAGGACCGTATCCCAGACAGACCATTTCCCAACTAAATTACTCCCATGTGCCGGCGTGAGGACAGTATCCCAGACAGACCATTTCCCAACGAAATTACTCCCACGTGCCGGCTTGAGGACCATATCCCAGACAGGCCATTTCCCAACTAAATTACTCCCATGTGCCGGCGTGAGGACCATATCCCAGACAGACCATTTCCCAACTAAATTACTCCCATGTGCCGGCGTGAGGACCATATCCCAGACAGACCATTTCCCAACTAAATTACTCCCATGTGCCGGCGTGAGAACCCTTAACCAGACAGACCATTTCCCAACTAAATTACTCCCACATGCCGGCGTGAGGACCATATCCCAGACAGACAATTTCCCAACTAAATTACTCCCATGTGCCGGCGTGTGGACCATATCCCAGACAGACCATTTCCCAACTAAATTACTCCCATGTGCCGGCGTGAGGACCATATCCCAGACAGACCATTTCCAAACTAAATTACTCCCATGTGCCGGCGTGAGAACCCTTAACCAGACAGACCATTTCCCAACTAAATTACTCCCATGTGCCGGCGTGAGGACCATATCCCAGACAGACCATTTGCCAACTAAATTACTCCCATGTGCCGGTGTGAGGACCGTATCCCAGACAGACCATTTCCCAACTAAATTACTCCCATGTGCCGGCGTGAGGACCATATCCCAGACAGACCATTTCCCAACTAAATTACTCCCATGTGCCGGCGTGAGAACCCTTAACCAGACAGGCCATTTCCCAACTAAATTTCTCCCGTGTGCCGGCGTGAGGACCATATCCCAGACAGACCATTTCCCAACTAAATTACTCCCATGTGCCGGACTGAGGACCGTATCCCAGACAGACCATTTTCCAACTAAATTACTCCCATGTGCCGGCGTGAGGACCGTATCCCAGACAGACCATTTCCCAACAAAATTACTCCCGTGTGCCGGCGTGAGGACCATATCCCAGACAGACCATTTCCCAACTAAATTACTCCCATGTGCCGGCGTGAGGACCGTATCCCAGACAGACCATTTCCAAACTAAATTACTCCCATGTGCCGGCGTGAGGACCATATCCCAGACAGACCATTTCCCAACTAAATTACTCCCGTGTGCCGGCGTGAGGACCATATCCCAGACAGACCATTTCCCAACTAAATTACTCCCATGTGCCGGCGTGAGGACCATATCCCAGACAGACCATTTCCCAACTAAATTACTCCCATGTGCCCGAGTGAGGACCGTATCCCAGACAGACCATTTCCCAACTAAATTACTCCCACGTGCCGGAGTGAGGACCATATCCCAGACAGACCATTTCCCAACTAAATTACTCCCACGTGCCGGAGTGAGGACCATATCCCAGACAGACCATTTCCCAACTAAATTACTCCCATGTGCCGGCGTGAGGACCATATCCCAGACAGACCATTTCACAACTAAATTACTCCCATGTGCCGGCGTGAGGACCGTATCCCAGACAGACCATTTCCCAACTAAATTACTCCCACGTGCCGGAGTGAGGACCGTATCCCAGACAGACCATTTCCCAACTAAATTACTCCCACGTGCCGGAGTGAGGACCATATCCCAGACAGACCATTTCCCAACTAAATTACTCCCATGTGCCGGCGTGAGGACCATATCCCAGACAGACCATTTCCCAACTAAATTACTCCCATGTGCCGGCGTGAGGACCGTATCCCAGACAGACCATTTCCCAACTAAATTACTCCCATGTGCCGGCGTGAGGACCATATCCCAGACAGACCATTTCCCAACTAAATTACTCCCATGTGCCGGAGTGAGGACCGTATCCCAGACAGACCATTTCCCAACTAAATTACTCCCATGTGCCCGAGTGAGGACCGTATCCCAGACAGACCATTTCCCAACTAAATTACTCCCATGTGCCGGAGTGAGGACCGTATCACAGACAGACCATTTCCCAACTAAATTACTCCCATGTGCCGGCGTGAGGACCATATCCCAGACAGACCATTTCCCAACTAAATTACTCCCATGTGCCGGAGTGAGGACCGTATCCCAGACAGACCATTTCCCAACGAAATTACTCCCATGTGCCGGCGTGAGGACCATATCCCAGACAGACCATTTCCCAACTAAATTACTCCCATGTGCCGGAGTGAGGACCGTATCCCAGACAGACCATTTCCCAACTAAATTACTCCCATGTGCCGGCGTGAGGACCATATCCCAGACAGACCATTTCCCAACTAAATTACTCCCACGTGCCGGTGTGAGGACCATATCCCAGACAGACCATTTCCCAACTAAATTACTCCCACGTGCCGGCGTGAGGACCATATCCCAGACAGACCATTTCCCAACTAAATTACTCCCATGTGCCGGAGTGAGGACCGTATCCCAGACAGACCATTTCCCAACTAAATTACTCCCATGTGCCGGAGTGAGGACCGTATCCCAGACAGACCATTTCCCAAGAAAATTACTCCCATGTGCCGGCGTGAGGACCATATCCCAGACAGACAATTTCCCAACTAAATTACTCCCATGTGCCGGCGTGAGGACCATATCCCAGACAGACCATTTCCCAACTAAATTACTCCCATGTGCCGGCGTGAGGACCGTATCACAGACAGACCATTTCCCAACTAAATTACTCCCATGTGCCGGCGTGAGGACCATATCCCAGACAGACCATTTCCAAACTAAATTACTCCCGTGTGCCGGCGTGAGGACCATATCCCAGACAGACCATTACCCAACTAAATTACTCCCATGTGCCGGCGTGAGGACCATATCCCAGACAGACCATTTCCCAACTAAATTACTCCCATGTGCCGGCGTGAGGACCGTATCCCAGACAGACCATTTCCCAACTAAATTACTCCCATGTGCCGGCGTGAGGACCGTATCCCAGACAGACCATTTCCCAACTAAATTACTCCCATGTGCCGGCGTGAGGACCGTATCCCAGACAGACCATTTCCCAACTAAATTACTCCCATGTGCCGGCGTGAGGACCATATCCCAGACAGACCACTTCCCAACTAAATTACTCCCATGTGCCGGCGTGAGGACCATATCCCAGACAGACCATTTCCCAACTAAATTACTCCCATGTGCCGGAGTGAGGACCGTATCACAGACAGACCATTTCCCAACTAAATTACTCCCATGTGCCGGCGTGAGGACCATATCCCAGACAGACCATTTCCCAACTAAATTACTCCCATGTGCCGGAGTGAGGACCATATCCCAGACAGACCATTTCCCAACTAAATTACTCCCATGTGCCGGCGTGAGGACCATATCCCAGACAGACCATTTCCCAACTAAATTACTCCCATGTGCCGGCGTGAGGACCATATCCCAGACAGACCATTTCCCAACTAAATTACTCCCATGTGCCGGCGTGAGGACCATATCCCAGACAGACCATTTCCAAGCTAAATTACTCCCGTGTGCCGGCGTGAGGACCATATCCCAGACAGACCATTTCCCAACTAAATTACTCCCATGTGCCGGCGTGAGGACCGTATCCCAGACAGACCATTTCCCAACTAAATTACTCCCATGTGCCGGCGTGAGGACCATATCCCAGACAGACCATTTCCCAACAAAATTACTCCCACGTGTCGGAGTGAGGACCATATCCCAGACAGACCATTTCCCAACTAAATTACTCCCATGTGCCGGAGTGAGGACCGTATCACAGACAGACCATTTCCCAACTAAATTACTCCCATGTGCCGGCGTGAGGACCATATCCCAGACAGACCATTTCCCAACTAAATTACTCCCATGTGCCGGAGTGAGGACCGTATCCCAGACAGACCATTTCCCAACTAAATTACTCCCATGTGCCGGCGTGAGGACCATATCCCAGACAGACCATTTCCCAACTAAATTACTCCCATGTGCCGGCGTGAGGATCATATCACAGACAGACCATTTCCCAACTAAATTACTCCCATGTGCCGGCGTGAGGACCATATCCCAGACAGACCATTTCCCAACTAAATTACTCCCATGTCCCGGCGTGAGGACCATATCCCAGACAGACCATTTCCCAACGAAATTACTCCCACGTGCCGGCTTGAGGACCATATCCCAGACAGACCATTTCCAAACTAAATTACTCCCATGTGCCGGCGTGAGAACCCTTAACCAGACAGACCATTTCCCAACTAAATTACTCCCATGTGCCGGCGTGAGGACCATATCCCAGACAGACCATTTGCCAACTAAATTACTCCCATGTGCCGGTGTGAGGACCGTATCCCAGACAGACCATTTCCCAACTAAATTACTCCGATGTGCCGGCGTGAGGACCATATCCCAGACAGACCATTTCCCAACTAAATTACTCCCATGTGCCGGCGTGAGAACCCTTAACCAGACAGGACATTTCCCAACTAAATTTCTCCCGTGTGCCGGCGTGAGGACCATATCCCAGACAGACCATTTCCCAACTAAATTACTCCCATGTGCCGGACTGAGGACCGTATCCCAGACAGACCATTTTCCAACTAAATTACTCCCATGTGCCGGCGTGAGGACCGTATCCCAGACAGACCATTTCCCAACAAAATTACTCCCGTGTGCCGGCGTGAGGACCATATCCCAGACAGACCATTTCCCAACTAAATTACTCCCATGTGCCGGCGTGAGGACCGTATCCCAGACAGACCATTTCCAAACTAAATTACTCCCATGTGCCGGCGTGAGGACCATATCCCAGACAGACCATTTCCCAACTAAATTACTCCCGTGTGCCGGCGTGAGGACCATATCCCAGACAGACCATTTCCCAACTAAATTACTCCCATGTGCCGGCGTGAGGACCATATCCCAGACAGACCATTTCCCAACTAAATTACTCCCATGTGCCCGAGTGAGGACCGTATCCCAGACAGACCATTTCCCAACTAAATTACTCCCACGTGCCGGAGTGAGGACCATATCCCAGACAGACCATTTCCCAACTAAATTACTCCCACGTGCCGGAGTGAGGACCATATCCCAGACAGACCATTTCCCAACTAA
Source organism: Hemitrygon akajei (assembly GCF_048418815.1). Lineage (NCBI taxonomy): Eukaryota > Metazoa > Chordata > Chondrichthyes > Myliobatiformes > Dasyatidae > Hemitrygon > Hemitrygon akajei. The sequence continues at coordinate 3,590,286 of NW_027331958.1, read as the reverse complement.
ATTACTCCCATGTGCCGGCGTGAGGACCATATCCCAGACAGACCATTTCACAACTAAATTACTCCCATGTGCCGGCGTGAGGACCGTATCCCAGACAGACCATTTCCCAACTAAATTACTCCCACGTGCCGGAGTGAGGACCGTATCCCAGACAGACCATTTCCCAACTAAATTACTCCCACGTGCCGGAGTGAGGACCATATCCCAGACAGACCATTTCCCAACTAAATTACTCCCATGTGCCGGCGTGAGGACCATATCCCAGACAGACCATTTCCCAACTAAATTACTCCCATGTGCCGGCGTGAGGACCGTATCCCAGACAGACCATTTCCCAACTAAATTACTCCCATGTGCCGGCGTGAGGACCATATCCCAGACAGACCATTTCCCAACTAAATTACTCCCATGTGCCGGAGTGAGGACCGTATCCCAGACAGACCATTTCCCAACTAAATTACTCCCATGTGCCCGAGTGAGGACCGTATCCCAGACAGACCATTTCCCAACTAAATTACTCCCATGTGCCGGAGTGAGGACCGTATCACAGACAGACCATTTCCCAACTAAATTACTCCCATGTGCCGGCGTGAGGACCATATCCCAGACAGACCATTTCCCAACTAAATTACTCCCATGTGCCGGAGTGAGGACCGTATCCCAGACAGACCATTTCCCAACGAAATTACTCCCATGTGCCGGCGTGAGGACCATATCCCAGACAGACCATTTCCCAACTAAATTACTCCCATGTGCCGGAGTGAGGACCGTATCCCAGACAGACCATTTCCCAACTAAATTACTCCCATGTGCCGGCGTGAGGACCATATCCCAGACAGACCATTTCCCAACTAAATTACTCCCACGTGCCGGTGTGAGGACCATATCCCAGACAGACCATTTCCCAACTAAATTACTCCCACGTGCCGGCGTGAGGACCATATCCCAGACAGACCATTTCCCAACTAAATTACTCCCATGTGCCGGAGTGAGGACCGTATCCCAGACAGACCATTTCCCAACTAAATTACTCCCATGTGCCGGAGTGAGGACCGTATCCCAGACAGACCATTTCCCAAGAAAATTACTCCCATGTGCCGGCGTGAGGACCATATCCCAGACAGACAATTTCCCAACTAAATTACTCCCATGTGCCGGCGTGAGGACCATATCCCAGACAGACCATTTCCCAACTAAATTACTCCCATGTGCCGGCGTGAGGACCGTATCACAGACAGACCATTTCCCAACTAAATTACTCCCATGTGCCGGCGTGAGGACCATATCCCAGACAGACCATTTCCAAACTAAATTACTCCCGTGTGCCGGCGTGAGGACCATATCCCAGACAGACCATTACCCAACTAAATTACTCCCATGTGCCGGCGTGAGGACCATATCCCAGACAGACCATTTCCCAACTAAATTACTCCCATGTGCCGGCGTGAGGACCGTATCCCAGACAGACCATTTCCCAACTAAATTACTCCCATGTGCCGGCGTGAGGACCGTATCCCAGACAGACCATTTCCCAACTAAATTACTCCCATGTGCCGGCGTGAGGACCGTATCCCAGACAGACCATTTCCCAACTAAATTACTCCCATGTGCCGGCGTGAGGACCATATCCCAGACAGACCACTTCCCAACTAAATTACTCCCATGTGCCGGCGTGAGGACCATATCCCAGACAGACCATTTCCCAACTAAATTACTCCCATGTGCCGGAGTGAGGACCGTATCACAGACAGACCATTTCCCAACTAAATTACTCCCATGTGCCGGCGTGAGGACCGTATCCCAGACAGACCATTTCCCAACTAAATTACTCCCATGTGCCGGAGTGAGGACCATATCCCAGACAGACCATTTCCCAACTAAATTACTCCCATGTGCCGGCGTGAGGACCATATCCCAGACAGACCATTTCCCAACTAAATTACTCCCATGTGCCGGCGTGAGGACCATATCCCAGACAGACCATTTCCCAACTAAATTACTCCCATGTGCCGGCGTGAGGACCATATCCCAGACAGACCATTTCCAAGCTAAATTACTCCCGTGTGCCGGCGTGAGGACCATATCCCAGACAGACCATTTCCCAACTAAATTACTCCCATGTGCCGGCGTGAGGACCGTATCCCAGACAGACCATTTCCCAACTAAATTACTCCCATGTGCCGGCGTGAGGACCATATCCCAGACAGACCATTTCCCAACAAAATTACTCCCACGTGTCGGAGTGAGGACCATATCCCAGACAGACCATTTCCCAACTAAATTACTCCCATGTGCCGGAGTGAGGACCGTATCACAGACAGACCATTTCCCAACTAAATTACTCCCATGTGCCGGCGTGAGGACCATATCCCAGACAGACCATTTCCCAACTAAATTACTCCCATGTGCCGGAGTGAGGACCGTATCCCAGACAGACCATTTCCCAACTAAATTACTCCCATGTGCCGGCGTGAGGACCATATCCCAGACAGACCATTTCCCAACTAAATTACTCCCATGTGCCGGCGTGAGGATCATATCACAGACAGACCATTTCCCAACTAAATTACTCCCATGTGCCGGCGTGAGGACCATATCCCAGACAGACCATTTCCCAACTAAATTACTCCCATGTCCCGGCGTGAGGACCATATCCCAGACAGACCATTTCCCAACGAAATTACTCCCACGTGCCGGCTTGAGGACCATATCCCAGACAGGCCATTTCCCAACTAAATTACTCCCATGTGCCGGCGTGAGAACCCTTAACCAGACAGACCATTTCCCAACTAAATTACTCCCACATGCCGGCGTGAGGACCATATCCCAGACAGACAATTTCCCAACTAAATTACTCCCATGTGCCGGCGTGTGGACCATATCCCAGACAGACCATTTCCCAACTAAATTACTCCCATGTGCCGGCGTGAGGACCATATCCCAGACAGACCATTTCCAAACTAAATTACTCCCATGTGCCGGCGTGAGAACCCTTAACCAGACAGACCATTTCCCAACTAAATTACTCCCATGTGCCGGCGTGAGGACCATATCCCAGACAGACCATTTGCCAACTAAATTACTCCCATGTGCCGGTGTGAGGACCGTATCCCAGACAGACCATTTCCCAACTAAATTACTCCCATGTGCCGGCGTGAGGACCATATCCCAGACAGACCATTTCCCAACTAAATTACTCCCATGTGCCGGCGTGAGAACCCTTAACCAGACAGGCCATTTCCCAACTAAATTACTCCCGTGTGCCGGCGTGAGGACCATATCCCAGACAGACCATTTCCCAACTAAATTACTCCCATGTGCCGGCGTGAGAACCCTTAACCAGACAGACCATTTCCCAACTAAATTACTCCCACATGCCGGCGTGAGGACCATATCCCAGACAGACAATTTCCCAACTAAATTACTCCCATGTGCCGGCGTGTGGACCATATCCCAGACAGACCATTTCCCAACTAAATTACTCCCATGTGCCGGCGTGAGGACCATATCCCAGACAGACCATTTCCAAACTAAATTACTCCCATGTGCCGGCGTGAGAACCCTTAACCAGACAGACCATTTCCCAACTAAATTACTCCCATGTGCCGGCGTGAGGACCATATCCCAGACAGACCATTTGCCAACTAAATTACTCCCATGTGCCGGTGTGAGGACCGTATCCCAGACAGACCATTTCCCAACTAAATTACTCCCATGTGCCGGCGTGAGGACCATATCCCAGACAGACCATTTCCCAACTAAATTACTCCCATGTGCCGGCGTGAGAACCCTTAACCAGACAGGCCATTTCCCAACTAAATTACTCCCGTGTGCCGGCGTGAGGACCATATCCCAGACAGACCATTTCCCAACTAAATTACTCCCATGTGCCGGACTGAGGACCGTATCCCAGACAGACCATTTTCCAAATAAATTACTCCCATGTGCCGGCGTGAGGACCGTATCCCAGACAGACCATTTCCCAACAAAATTACTCCCGTGTGCCGGCGTGAGGACCATATCCCAGACAGACCATTTCCCAACTAAATTACTCCCATGTGCCGGCGTGAGGACCGTATCCCAGACAGACCATTTCCAAACTAAATTACTCCCATGTGCCGGCGTGAGGACCATATCCCAGACAGACCATTTCCCAACTAAATTACTCCCGTGTGCCGGCGTGAGGACCATATCCCAGACAGACCATTTCCCAACTAAATTACTCCCATGTGCCGGCGTGAGGACCATATCCCAGACAGACCATTTCCCAACTAAATTACTCCCATGTGCCCGAGTGAGGACCGTATCCCAGACAGACCATTTCCCAACTAAATTACTCCCACGTGCCGGAGTGAGGACCATATCCCAGACAGACCATTTCCCAACTAAATTACTCCCATGTGCCGGCGTGAGGACCATATCCCAGACAGACCATTTCCCAACTAAATTACTCCCATGTGCCGGCGTGAGGACCATATCCCAGACAGACCATTTCACAACTAAATTACTCCCATGTGCCGGCGTGAGGACCGTATCCCAGACAGACCATTTCCCAACTAAATTACTCCCACGTGCCGGAGTGAGGACCATATCCCAGACAGACCATTTCCCAACTAAATTACTCCCATGTGCCGGCGTGAGGACCATATCCCAGACAGACCATTTCCCAACTAAATTACTCCCATGTGCCGGCGTGAGGACCATATCCCAGACAGACCATTTCCCAACTAAATTACTCCCATGTGCCGGCGTGAGGACCGTATCCCAGACAGACCATTTCCCACCTAAATTACTCCCATGTGCCGGCGTGAGGACCGTATCACAGACAGACCATTTCCCAACTAAATTACTCCCATGTGCCGGCGTGAGGACCATATCACCGACAGACCATTTCCCAACTAAATTACTCCCATGTGCCGGAGTGAGGACCGTATCCCAGACAGACCATTTCCCAACTAAATTACTCCCATGTGCCCGAGTGAGGACCGTATCCCAGACAGACCATTTCCCAACTAAATTACTCCCATGTGCCGGAGTGAGGACCGTATCACAGACAGACCATTTCCCAACTAAATTACTCCCATGTGCCGGCGTGAGGACCATATCCCAGACAGACCATTTCCCAACTAAATTACTCCCATGTGCCGGAGTGAGGACCGTATCCCAGACAGACCATTTCCCAACGAAATTACTCCCATGTGCCGGCGTGAGGACCATATCCCAGACAGACCATTTCCCAACTAAATTACTCCCATGTGCCGGAGTGAGGACCGTATCCCAGACAGACCATTTCCCAACTAAATTACTCCCATGTGCCGGCGTGAGGACCATATCCCAGACAGACCATTTCCCAACTAAATTACTCCCACGTGCCGGTGTGAGGACCATATCCCAGACAGACCATTTCCCAACTAAATTACTCCCATGTGCCGGCGTGAGGACCATATCCCAGACAGACCATTTCCCAACTAAATTACTCCCATGTGCCGGAGTGAGGACCGTATCCCAGACAGACCATTTCCCAACTAAATTACTCCCATGTGCCGGAGTGAGGACCGTATCCCAGACAGACCATTTCCCAACAAAATTACTCCCATGTGCCGGCGTGAGGACCATATCCCAGACAGACAATTTCCCAACTAAATTACTCCCATGTGCCGGCGTGAGGACCATATCCCAGACAGACCATTTCCCAACTAAATTACTCCCATGTGCCGGCGTGAGGACCGTATCACAGACAGACCATTTCCCAACTAAATTACTCCCATGTGCCGGCGTGAGGACCATATCCCAGACAGACCATTTCCAAACTAAATTACTCCCGTGTGCCGGCGTGAGGACCATATCCCAGACAGACCATTACCCAACTAAATTACTCCCATGTGCCGGCGTGAGGACCATATCCCAGACAGACCATTTCCCAACTAAATTACTCCCATGTGCCGGCGTGAGGACCGTATCCCAGACAGACCATTTCCCAACTAAATTACTCCCATGTGCCGGCGTGAGGACCGTATCCCAGACAGACCATTTCCCAACTAAATTACTCCCATGTGCCGGCGTGAGGACCGTATCCCAGACAGACCATTTCCCAACTAAATTACTCCCATGTGCCGGCGTGAGGACCATATCCCAGACAGACCATTTCCCAACTAAATTACTCCCATGTGCCGGCGTGAGGACCATATCCCAGACAGACCATTTCCCAACTAAATTACTCCCATGTGCCGGAGTGAGGACCGTATCACAGACAGACCATTTCCCAACTAAATTACTCCCATGTGCCGGCGTGAGGACCATATCCCAGACAGACCATTTCCCAACTAAATTACTCCCATGTGCCGGAGTGAGGACCATATCCCAGACAGACCATTTCCCAACTAAATTACTCCCATGTGCCGGCGTGAGGACCATATCCCAGACAGACCATTTCCCAACTAAATTACTCCCATGTGCCGGCGTGAGGACCATATCCCAGACAGACCATTTCCCAACTAAATTACTCCCATGTGCCGGCGTGAGGACCATATCCCAGACAGACCATTTCCAAGCTAAATTACTCCCGTGTGCCGGCGTGAGGACCATATCCCAGACAGACCATTTCCCAACTAAATTACTCCCATGTGCCGGCGTGAGGACCGTATCCCAGACAGACCATTTCCCAACTAAATTACTCCCATGTGCCGGCGTGAGGACCATATCCCAGACAGACCATTTCCCAACAAAATTACTCCCACGTGTCGGAGTGAGGACCATATCCCAGACAGACCATTTCCCAACTAAATTACTCCCATGTGCCGGAGTGAGGACCGTATCACAGACAGACCATTTCCCAACTAAATTACTCCCATGTGCCGGCGTGAGGACCATATCCCAGACAGACCATTTCCCAACTAAATTACTCCCATGTGCCGGAGTGAGGACCGTATCCCAGACAGACCATTTCCCAACTAAATTACTCCCATGTGCCGGCGTGAGGACCATATCCCAGACAGACCATTTCCCAACTAAATTACTCCCATGTGCCGGCGTGAGGATCATATCACAGACAGACCATTTCCCAACTAAATTACTCCCATGTGCCGGCGTGAGGACCATATCCCAGACAGACCATTTCCCAACTAAATTACTCCCATGTCCCGGCGTGAGGACCATATCCCAGACAGACCATTTCCCAACTAAATTACTCCCATGTGCCGGCGTGCGGACCATATCCCAGACAGACCATTTCCCAACTAAATTACTCCCATGTGCCGGAGTGAGGACCGTATCACAGACAGACCATTTCCCAACTAAATTACTCCCATGTGCCGGCGTGAGGACCATATCTCAGACAGACCATTTCCCAACTAAATTACTCCCATGTGCCGGAGTGAGGACCGTATCACAGACAGAACATTTCCCAACTAAATTACTCCCATGTGCCGGCGTGAGGACCATATCCCAGACAGACCATTTCCCAACTAAATTACTCCCACGTGCCGGTGTGCGGACCATATCCCAGACAGACCATTTCCCAACTAAATTACTCCCATGTGCCTGAGTGAGGACCATATCCCAGACAGACCATTTCCCAACTAAATTACTCCCATGTGCCTGAGTGAGGACCCTATCCCAGACAGACCATTTCCCAACTAAATTACTCCCATGTGCCGGCGTGAGGACCATATCCCAGACAGACCATTTCCCAACAAAATTACTCCCACGTGTCGGAGTGAGGACCATATCCCAGACAGACCATTTCCCAACTAAATTACTCCCATGTGCCGGAGTGAGGACCGTATCACAGACAGACCATTTCCCAACTAAATTACTCCCATGTGCCGGCGTGAGGACCATATCACCGACAGACCATTTCCCAACTAAATTACTCTCATGTGCCGGAGTGAGGACCGTATCACAGACAGACCATTTCCCAACTAAATTACTCCCATGTGCCGGAGTGAGGACCATATCCCAGACAGACCATTTCCCAACTAAATTACTCCCACGTGTCGGAGTGAGGACCATATCCCAGACAGACCATTTCCCAACTAAATTACTCCCATGTGCCGGAGTGAGGACCGTATCACAGACAGACCATTTCCCAACTAAATTACTCCCATGTGCCGGAGTGAGGACCGTATCACAGACAGACCATTTCCCAACTAAATTACTCCCATGTGCCGGCGTGAGGACCATATCACCGACAGACCATTTCCCAACTAAATTACTCTCATGTGCCGGAGTGAGGACCGTATCACAGACAGACCATTTCCCAACTAAATTACTCCCATGTGCCGGAGTGAGGACCATATCCCAGACAGACCATTTCCCAACTAAATTACTCCCACGTGTCGGAGTGAGGACCATATCCCAGACAGACCATTTCCCAACTAAATTACTCCCATGTGCCGGAGTGAGGACCGTATCACAGACAGACCATTTCCCAACTAAATTACTCCCATGTGCCGGCGTGAGGACCATATCACCGACAGACCATTTCCCAACTAAATTACTCCCATGTGCCGGAGTGAGGACCATATCCCAGACAGACCATTTCCCAACTAAATTACTCCCATGTGCCTGAGTGAGGACCCTATCCAAGACAGACCATTTCCCAACTAAATTACTCCCGTGTGCCGGCGTGAGGACCGTATCCCAGACAGACCATTTCCCAACTAAATTACTCCCATGTGCCTGAGTGAGGACCATATCCCAGACAGACCATTTCCCAACTAAATTACTCCCATGTGCCTGAGTGAGGACCATATCCCAGCAGACCATTTCCCAACTAAATTACTCCCATGTGCCGGCGTGAGGACCGTACCCCAGACAGACCATTTCCCAACTAAATTACTCCCATGTGCCTGAGTGAGGACCATATCCCAGACAGACCATTTCCCAACTAAATTACTCCCATGTGCCGGCGTGATGACCATATCCCAGACAGACCATTTCCTAACTAAATTACTCCCATGTGCCGGCGTGAGGACCATATCCCAGACAGACCATTTCCCAACTAAATTACTCCCATGTGCCGGCGTGAGGACCATATCCCAGACAGACCATTTCCCAACTAAATTACTCCCATGTGCCGGCGTGAGGGCCATATCCCAGACAGACCATTTCCCAACTAAATTACTCCCATGTGCCTGAGTGAGGACCCTATCCCAGACAGACCATTTCCCAACTAAATTACTCCCGTGTGCCGGCGTGAGGACCGTATCCCAGACAGACCATTTCCCAACTAAATTACTCCCATGTGCCTGAGTGAGGACCATATCCCAGACAGACCATTTCCCAACTAAATTACTCCCATGTGCCGGCATGAGGACCATATCCCAGACAGACCATTTCCCAACTAAATTACTCCCATGTGCCGGCGTGAGGACCGTATCCCAGACAGACCATTTCCCAACTAAATTACTCCCATGTGCCGGCGTGAGGACCATATCCCAGACAGACCATTTCCCAACTAAATTACTCCCATGTGCCTGAGTGAGGACCATATCCCAGACAGACCATTTCCCAACTAAATTACTCCCATGTGCCGGCGTGAGGACCGTACCCCAGACAGACCATTTCCCAACTAAATTACTCCCATGTGCCTGAGTGAGGACCATATCCCAGACAGACCATTTCCCAACTAAATTACTCCCATGTGCCGGCGTGAGGACCATATCCCAGACAGACCATTTCCCAACTAAATTACTCCCATGTGCCTGAGTGAGGACCCTATCCCAGACAGACCATTTCCCAACTAAATTACTCCCGTGTGCCGGCGTGAGGACCGTATCCCAGACAGACCATTTCCCAACTAAATTACTCCCATGTGCCTGAGTGAGGACCATATCCCAGACAGACCATTTCCCAACTAAATTACTCCCATGTGCCTGAGTGAGGACCATATCCCAGACAGACCATTTCCCAACTAAATTACTCCCATGTGCCGGCGTGAGGACCGTATCCCAGACAGACCATTTCCCAACTAAATTACTCCCATGTGCCGGCGTGAGGACCGTATCCCAGACAGACCATTTCCCAACTAAATTACTCCCATGTGCCTGAGTGAGGACCATATCCCAGACAGACCATTTCCCAACTAAATTACTCCCATGTGCCTGAGTGAGGACCCTATCCCAGACAGACCATTTCCCAACTAAATTACTCCCGTGTGCCGGCGTGAGGACCGTATCCCAGACAGACCATTTCCCAACTAAATTACTCCCATGTGCCGGCGTGAGGACCATATCCCAGACAGACCATTTCCCAACTAAATTACTCCCATGTGCCGGCATGAGGAACATATCCCAGACAGACCATTTCCCAACTAAATTACTCCCACGTGCCTGAGTGAGGACCATATCCCAGACAGACCATTTCCCAACTAAATTACTCCCATGTGCCTGAGTGAGGACCCTATCCCAGACAGACCATTTCCCAACTAAATTACTCCCATGTGCCGGCGTGAGGACCGTATCCCAGACAGACCATTTCCCAACTAAATTACTCCCATGTGCCTGAGTGAGGACCCTATCCCAGACAGACCATTTCCCAACTAAATTACTCCCATGTGCCTGAGTGAGGACCATATCCCAGACAGACCATTTCCCAACTAAATTACTCCCATGTGCCTGAGTGAGGACTCTATCCCAGACAGTCCATTTCCCAACTAAATTACTCCCGTGTGCCGGCGTGAGGACCGTATCCCAGACAGACCATTTCCCAACTAAATTACTCCCATGTGCCTGAGTGAGGACCCTATCCCAGACAGACCATTTCCCAACTAAATTACTCCCATGTGCCGGAGTGAGGACCATATCCCAGACAGACCATTTCCCAACTAAATTACTCCCATGTGCCTGAGTGAGGACCCTATCCCAGACAGACCATTTCCCAACTAAATTACTCCCATGTGCCGGAGTGAGGACCATATCCCAGACAGACCATTTCCCAACTAAATTACTCCCATGTGCCTGAGTGAGGACCCTATCCCAGACAGACCATTTCCCAACTAAATTACTCCCATGTGCCAGCGTGAGGACCGTATCCCAGACAGACCATTTCCCAACTAAATTACTCCCATGTGCCTGAGTGAGGACCCTATCCCAGACAGACCATTTCCCAACTTAATTACTCCCATGTGCCGGAGTGAGGACCATATCCCAGACAGACCATTTCCCAACTAAATTACTCCCATGTGCCTGAGTGAGGACCATATCCCAGACAGACCATTTCCCAACTAAATTACTCCCATGTGCCTGAGTGAGGACCCTATCCCAGACAGACCATTTCCCAACTAAATTACTCCCATGTGCCGGCGTGAGGACCATATCCCAGACAGACCATTTCCCAACTAAATTACTCCCATGTGCCCGAGTGAGGACCGTATCCCAGACAGACCATTTCCCAACTAAATTACTCCCGTGTGCCGGCGTGAGGACCGTATCCCAGACAGACCATTTCCCAACTAAATTACTCCCATGTGCCTGAGTGAGGACCCTATCCCAGACAGACCATTTCCCAACTAAATTACTCCCATGTGCCGGAGTGAGGACCATATCCCAGACAGACCATTTCCCAACTAAATTACTCCCATGTGCCGGCGTGAGGACCATATCCCAGACAGACCATTTCCCAACTAAATTACTCCCATGTGCCGGAGTGAGGACCATATCCCAGACAGACCATTTCCCAACTAAATTACTCCCATGTGCCGGCGTGGGGACCATATCCCAGACAGACCATTTCCCAACTAAATTACTCCCACGTGCCGGCGTGAGGACCGTATCACAGACAGACCATTTCCCAACTAAATTACTCCCGTGTGCCGGCGTGAGGACCATATCCCAGACAGACCATTTCCCAACTAAATTACTCCCATGTGCCGGCGTGAGGACCATATCCCAGACAGACCATTTCCCAACTAAATTACTCCCATGTGCCGGAGTGAGGACCGTATCACAGACAGACCATTTCCCAACTAAATTACTCCCATGTGCCGGAGTGAGGACCATATCCCATCAGACCATTTCCCAACTAAATTACTCCCATGTGCCGGCGTGAGGACCATATCCCATCAGACCATTTCCCAACTAAATTACTCCCACGTGCCGGCGTGAGGACCGTATCACAGACAGACCATTTCCCAACTAAATTACTCCCGTGTGCCGGCGTGAGGACCATATCCCAGACAGACCATTTCCCAACTAAATTACTCCCATGTGCCGGCGTGAGGACCATATCACCGACAGACCATTTCCCAACTAAATTACTCCCATGTGCCGGAGTGAGGACCGTATCACAGACAGACCATTTCCCAACTAAATTACTCCCATGTGCCGGAGTGAGGACCATATCCCAGACAGACCATTTCCCAACTAAATTACTCCCATGTGCCGGAGTGAGGACCATATCCCAGACAGACCATTTCCCAACTAAATTACTCCCGTGTGCCGGCGTGAGGACCGTATCCCAGACAGACCATTTCCCAACTAAATTACTCCCACGTGCCGGCGTGAGGACCATATCCCAGACAGACCATTTCCCAACTAAATTACTCCCGTGTGCCGGCGTGAGGACCATATCCCAGACAGACCATTTCCCAACTAAATTACTCCCATGTGCCGGCGTGAGGACCATATCCCAGACAGACCATTTCCCAACTAAATTACTCCCATGTGCCGGCGTGAGGACCATATCCCAGACAGACCATTTCCCAACTAAATTACTCCCACGTGCCGGCGTGAGGACCATATCCCAGACAGACCATTTCCCAACTAAATTACTCCCATGTGTCAGCGTGAGGGCCGTATCCGAGACAGACCATTTCCCAGCTAAATTACTCCCATGTGTCAGCGTGAGGACAGTGTCCCAGGCAGACCATTTCCCAAATGAATTACTCCCATTTGCTGGCATGAGGACCATATCCCAGACAAGATGATACCGAGCTGTGGTCTCCATCGAGGTCACGGCTTAGATATAGTCATGTTGTTTCAGTTCATAGACACTCTCGGACCCCTGCTCGCTGTTCAAAGGCCAGTGACATGGACATGTTACAAATCCGTGATCTGAGATCCAGCATACACATCACTGAGGATCTCACGTGGTCTGGACATACCGGCTGCGTGGTGTAAAAAGCACAACAACACCTCTTTCACCTCAGACGGTTGAAGAAGTTTGGTATGAGCCACAAATCCTAAGGGGCCCCATTGAGAGCAACCTGACTGGCTGCATCACTGCCTGGTATGGGAACTGTACTTCCCTCAATCGCAGGACTCTGCAGAGAGTGGTGCAGACAGCCCAGCGCATTTGTAGATGTGAACTTCCCACTATTCAGGACATTTACAAAGACAGATGTGTAAAAAGGATCATTGGGGACCCGAGTCACCCCAACCACAAACTGTTCCAGCTGCTACCATCCAGGAAACGGTACCGCAGCATAAAAGTCAGGACCAACAGGCTCCGGGACAGCTTCTTCCACCAGGCCATCAGACTGATTAATTCACACTGATACAACTGTATTTCTATGTTATATTGACTGTCCTGGTGTACATACTATTTATTACAAATTACTATATATTGCTCATTGCCCCTTCAGACAGAGACATAACGTAAAGATTTTTACTCATGTATGTGAAGAATGTAAGAAATAAAGTCAATTCAATTCTCCGTCTCCCTCCCTCCACAGTCTCTCTCTACCTCCATCTCCCCTCTGACTTTCACTAACTCCCTCTCCCCTCAGTCTCTCTCTACCTCAATCTCCTCCTCACTGCTCGGTCTCCCTACCCCTCCTTAAGTCCATCCACCCGAGATTACTCTGCCAGTCTCCCCTCTTGATTTCCCTCTCTCTACCTCCACCTCCCCTCAGACACCACAACCTCACCCTCGTCTCCATTTGTTCTTCACCCCTCGGCCTCTTCCAACTTTCATCTCCCTTCAGTCTCTCCTGACTTCCCTATTCCTTCAGTCTCTCCCTCCCTGCATCTCTCCTTGGACTCCCCCATCCTCCCCATCCCCTTCGTCTCTGCAAATATCACTCTTCTCTCAACCTCCCACTAACCATATCTCCTTCCTTACTTCTCTCTACCCTTGTTGTCCCCCTTCCTCTACCCTCGGTCTCACCCTAACTATCTCTTCCCCTTGGTCTCACCTCAACACCCCCTACCTTTGGTCTCTACTCATGTTCCCCCTCAGTCTCTTATTCATGCCTCAGCCTGTCCCTACCTTCCTCTCCCCACCTCTGTCTCCCTTTGATTTCTCCCTACCACCATCCATTCTGGTCTCTCCCTACCTTCCACTCCTCTTGTCTCTCGCTATCACTCTCTTTTTGATCTTAACCTACCTTCCGCTCCTGAGTCGCTCCCAAACTCCCTTTCCACTTGCCCTCCCTACAACCCTCCACCCTCAGTCTCCCTCAATTCCCTCTCTCCTCGGTGTCTCCCTACCATAGTCAACACTCGGTCACACCGCAACGCACTCCTGCCTTGCCCTTTCCCCTTGAACTCTCGCCGCTTTGTCCTCTCCCCTCAGACCTTCTCCGCCTTGCCCACTCCCCTTGGACACGCCCCCTCACCCTCTGCCCTCAGAAACTCGCCGCCTCACCCTCAGACTCTTGACGTCTTGCCCTCTCACCTTGGATCCTTGCCCTCTCCTCTCGGACTCTGGCCGCCTTATGTCCTCTCCTCTCGTACCATCACCACCTCACCCTCTCCCTTTAGACCCTCACCACCTCATCCTCTCCCCTTGTCGCCTCGCCCCTCGGACACTCGCTGCCTCGCCCTCTCCACTCAGACCCTCGCCGCCTCGTGCTCTCCCCTCGGACCCTCCCTGTCTTCCCAACCCCCTGGCCTCCCTGTCTCCCCAAGCCCTTGGCCTCTTCCCTACCACCCACTCCATTTGGCTTCTTCCTCTCCCCTCACCCCTCCGCATTCTCTTGGCCTCTCCCCAACTCTCACTCCCCTCGGCCTATCCCTGTATCCCACTCCCCTTGGCCTTTCCCAGCTTCCCACTCTCTTTGACCTCTCCCTCTCTTACTCTCCTTGGTCTCCCTCCGTCTCCCTCTCCGGTTGGTACGACGCTCCCCCCTCCCCTCATTCCCACCCTCCATATCCTGCTCCCTGCTCCCTCCATTTCCTGTCAGCCTCACCCACCCTCACTCCAGGGGATGGGTAGACTCTCTCCCGGCAGCTGACACAGCATTGTGGGCCGAAGGGCCTGTGCTGTGCTGTACTGTTCTGTGTTCTATGATCTCTGTCACAGGTCAGACTGGGCAGTTTCATTCTGACCCCGGTGTGAAGGGGGATACGGGAAAGGTGATCACAGACCACGGGAGGGCAGCCGACTGGAAAACTCAGCCCGTGGTGTGTGTTGGTGACTCAGGACGTCCCAGAATTTCCCCACAACTACCACACTGCTGTGTCACTGGGGAACGGTGACCTACCTGTACAGTACACAGAGTTCTGGTAATACGAGGATGTCGGCCAGAGCTGATACACAAAGTAATCGGAGCAGTTTTTCACCCTGATCTCTCGGGTGTAATAGCTGCGTTCTCCCACAGCAAAGTAGATGGTTCTGGGCACCTCCCCTTCTGCCACGTTGGGATGGAGACCTGGAATGAGATTTATAAACACAGCAAAATGTACCCGTTCCCACAGTACAGCGGGGAATGTGAATCAGGACCCACTGTAAATCAGTGGTTCACAACCCACGGTCCGGTCCGGCCTCAGTCAGCACTGAGCTGCTGCCCTCTCCCTGTCCACCCCACCCTCCCCGCAGCAGCACCTTCATCTTCTGAATGAGCCCCCCATGATGGACCTTGTCAAACGTCTGGGGGATCTCACTGAAACCTATCGAATATTGCAAGGCCTGGATAGAGTGGACATGGAGAGGATGTTTCCTATAATGGGGGAGTCTGGGACCAGAGGGCACAGCCTCAGAACACAAAAACTTCCCTCTGGATCAGAGATGATGAGGAATTTTTTAGCCAGAGGGCAGTGACTCTGCGGAATTCATTGCCACAGACGGCTGTGGAAGCCACATCATTGGGTATATTTAAAACTGAGGTTGACAGGTTATTGAATCATGAGAGGTTTTTTTGATTTGTGAGGGTGTCATTTGTGACTGTCCCTCATTCACCCACGG
The DNA here is from genome assembly GCF_048418815.1 of Hemitrygon akajei. Lineage (NCBI taxonomy): Eukaryota > Metazoa > Chordata > Chondrichthyes > Myliobatiformes > Dasyatidae > Hemitrygon > Hemitrygon akajei. The sequence continues at coordinate 3,574,161 of NW_027331958.1, read as the reverse complement.
TCTTCCCAATGCTCATCAGTCCCATCCATAAGAATCCTCTACACTGCCTTCCCTACCACTGACGTGAGACTTACTGGTCAGAGAGTCACAGAAAGCTACAGAATAGAAACAGGCTCTTCGGCCCATCCAGTCCATGCTGAACCATTTAAACTGCCTTGTCCCATCAACCTGCACCCAGACCACAGCCGTCCATCCCTCCCATCCATGTACCAACCAAACTTCTCTTAAACATTGAAATCGAAATGGCATCCTCCACTTGCTCAGGCATCTCGATCCACACTGTAGTTTCCAGGATTATTCCTGTTTCCCGACATTTTCTCCACATTTCAATAGAAGTTTAAATGTCTTTTATTTATTTATTTGTCAATAAAACACGGAGTAGGGCCTTCTGACCCTTTGAGCCACACTGCCTCTGCAACCCTCGACAATCCCAAAGGAGCCGATCGTCATCATGGGACAATTTACAATGTTTTGTTTATTTATTTATCTACTTTGCAATAAAACACGGAGTAGGGTCTTCGGACCCTTTGAGCCACACTGCCTCTGCAACCCTCGACAATCCCAAAGGAGCCGATTGTCATCATGGGACAATTTACAATGACCAATGAACCCACCCGGTACGTCTTTGGACAGTGGGAGGAAACCGGAGAACCCGGGGAAAACCCATGCATTCCATGGGGAGGACGGACAGAGATTCCTTACAGATGACACGAATTGAACTCTGAACTCCGACACCCCGAGCTGTAATAGTGATGCGCTAACCAATACGTTACCATGGCAACTATTAATTTATCCCACTAATTGATGAACGTTGATGTGTGCAGACTCCCCCAACTCCGTGGAGATTGCCCCACCACTGAAATGAATCTGGGGTCGTTGAAACTCCTCCAGGTCGTATCCAGAATGCGGTCAGTGGACAGATCAGTTCTGTAACCCAACTCCAGGAAGTTGTCACTCCTCCATCGGACTCCATGACGATACAGGACCGTAGAGCGGTCTGTGGGGAGACCTCTCAGGGAGTTGGGGTTCTGTGTGAATGCTAGGGTCCTCTGAAGGGTCATCAGTTTGAACCTCTACAAAAGTAACTGAGCACCACTGTTGCTGAGCCTGACCCTACCGTCCAGCCAGCCCGGGTTCCATCCAGAGCAGTGATACCGTGGAATGACCATCTCGGGAATCTTCCATCCTCTGGAACTGAAACAACAATCGGAGAGTCAGTCCCTGATCTGAGGGAGTTTATTCCCTCAGAGAGACATGGGAAATTACACTCACCTTGTCCGTACCCTGTCTCTGGTCAATAACCCCCAATCCTGGGGATTCCCTCTCTGTTGTACCTCCCCCTTGTCTCTAGCCCAAGAATGTGGGATCTTCCCTCTCCCTGTATTTACTCCCCATCTCAGTGTAGTCACTGATGATCCCGGTCTCCCTGCATTTCCCATTCACACACCCCTTGTTCCCCTGTTTACATTCCCCTTCTGTGTCCAGTTTCTCAATGATTATCTCCTCACTTTACCTATTAAATCTGTACCATCCCACTTCAAGATTTCCATCATCCATCCATTGTCCACCGGTACATGAAGTGTTGGAACAATTCGTGCTCCTCCAGGGCTGATCCAGGACGGTGTTGGTCACACACGAATCACTGAGTGTGGAGTCTGTGATTGACGGACAGAACGATGTTCAGTATTAAAGCACAACTCACGTTCCCCATCCTCTTTCTCTGCCAACCACAACCCCCATCCTGAACTAAATGGTGGGGGAGGGGAGGGAGACTAGCTGGAAGGTGATAGGTGAAGCCAAGTGGGTGGGAAAGGTCAAGGGCTGGAGAAGAAAGAATCTGATCAGAGAGGAGAGTGGACAATAGGAGAAATGGCAGGAGGAGGGGACCCAGGGGGAAGTAATAGCTTGGTGCTAAGAAGTAAAAGGTCACATTGGGAATAGACGAAGGGGGAGGAGAATTTTGTTCATCAGAAGGAGAAATCGATATTCGTCCCATTAGGTTGGAGGCTACGTAGAAGGAATATAAGGTGTTGTTCCTCGACTTGAAGGGGATTCATCTTGGCACAAGACAAGGCTATAGTTCAACAACATTAGAAAGGGATTGGGAATTGGAATTTAAATGTTTGGCCATCAGGAAATCCCGTTTATGGCGGATGGTGTGGAGGTGTTTGAGAAGCAGTCCCCCAGTTTACGATGAGTCTCTCCAATGTAGAGGAAGCCACATTGGGAACAATAGACAGCCCCGACAGATTTAGTGAAGTGATGCCTCACCTGGAAGGAGTGTTTGGGGCCCTCAGTGGAGGTGAAGGAGGAGGTGAATGGGCAAGTGCAGGGATAAGTGCCTGGAGGGAGATTAGTGGGGAGGGACATATGGACAAGGGAATCATGGAGAGAGCGATCCCTGCAGACAGTGGTGGGCAAGGGGAGGAAAGGATCTGTTTAGCAGTCGGGTCCCTTTGGAGATTGAGGAAATTGTGGAGGATAATGTATTGGATACGGAGGCTGAAGTGGCGGTAGGTGAGGACGAGGGACTCGGGAAGATGGAGTGAGTGGAGATGTATGGGAAATGTAGGAGATCCGGGTGAAGGAAACATCAATAGTAGAGGGAGGGAGGGAAACCCCATTCTTTAAAGCAGGAGGACATCTCTGATACCCTGGAATGGAAACCATATCCTGAGAACAGACGTGGTGGAGGCACATCTTGTGCCAAGATGAGGCCACCCTCAAGGTGGAGGAGCAACACCTCATATTCCAACTGGGTTCCCTCCAACCTGATGGTATGAATATCGATTTCACTTTCCGGTGAACAAAATTTACTCCACTCCCTTCCTATATTCCCATTCTGATCTTTTACTTCTCACCTGCTTTAAACTTTCCCCTGGGTCTCCTCCTCTTTCCGTTTCTCCAATTGTATTCACTCTCCTCTCCTATCAGTTTCTTTCTTCTCCAGCCCATGACCTTCCCACCCACCTGGCTTCACCTGTCACCTTCCAGCAAACTACTCTGCCCCCACCCCCAACCTTTATTCTGGCATCTTCTCCCACCCTCTCAGTCCTAAAGAGGGGTTTTGGCCCAAATTATCAACTAACTATTCATTTCCATAGATGCTGCCTGACCTGCTGAGTTTCCCCAGCATTGTGAGTGTGTGTTGCTACATATTACTATATAATACCCTGAGATTCAGTTTCTTCCCGGCATTCACAGTGGAACAAAGAAATACAATAGAATCAATGACAAACTACACACAAACAAAGACTGACAAGCAACAAATGTGCAATAGAAATCAACAAAGACAGTATCCATCAGTCAGGACCCCACCACCCAGGACATGCCCTCTTCCTATTACCACAATCAGAGAGGAGGGACAGGAGCCTGAAGACACACACTCAACATTTCAGAAACAGCTTCTTCCCCTTCTATTTATTTATATTTGCATTTGCATAGTTTGTTGCCTTCTGCTTCATCTGTCATTGATCCTGTTGTAGTTACTATTCTATAGATTTGCTGCAAATGCCCACAGGAAAATGAATCTCAGGGTTGTACGTGGTGAAATATGTACTCTGATCATAAAATTTACTTTGACTTTACTTTGAGCTTTTCCCTCCTACCTACACAATGTTCACATCCCTACATCTCCCTCACATCAAAGTGCCTATCAAAGCGTCTCTTAAAAGCCTTGAATGTATTTGCACCTACCACCATACCAGGCAGCACATTCAGGCATCCACCACTCTCTGAGGAAAAAAACTTACCCCTCACATCCCTCTTGAACCTACCCCCTCTCACCTTCAATGCCTGCACTCTGGTATATGATATTTGAACCCTGGGAAAGAGATACTCTCTGTCCACTCTATCTCTGCCTCTCAGATGTTATAAACCTCTATCTGATCTCCCCTCAGCGTCCGATGCTCCAGAGAAAACAACCCAAGTTTATCCTGCCTCTCGTGATAGCACATGCCCTCTAAACAAGACAGTATCCTGGTAAACCTCTCCTGCACCCTGTCCAAAGCCTCAACATCCTTCCTGCTAAGAAACTTGCCCATAACATGCCAAACTTTGATTAGTAACTTTCCTGTGATCTATTGTGTTCTTTTTCATCAATCATCATGAAGACGAAGGTGCACAACACATCAAGTAATATCACCACAAATAAATTAAGAAATTATAAAACATATTCCAGAAGATTGACATTTAGCATAAGGTACAATTCAAAGTTCAGAGTAAATTTATTATCACCATATGTCACCATATACAACCCTGAGATTCATTTTCTTGTGGGCATACTCAATAAATCTATAGAATAATAACCACAACAGAATCAATGAAAGACCAACCAGTTAGGCCATTCAACCAGAGTGCAGAAGACAACAAACTGTGCAAATACAAAAAGAAGAAATAATAATGATAAATAAATATGCAATAAATATCACGATCATGAGATGAAGAGTCCTTGAAAGTGAGTCCATAGGTTGTGGGAACATTTCAATGATGGGGTGAGTGAAGTTGAGTGAACTTTTCCCCTGTGCCATGCAATAGATTTTTGAGCCGTTTCATAGACAGCCGGTTCACCTGTCCTTTGTGAGGCCGGGAGGAGTCAGTGTACAATGTTTGTATGAAGTGTGAGAGGTTGCAGCCCCTGTTTGAGTATCTGAAGGGGCTGCTGCTCACGTTTTGGTTGTACTTCAGCCCTGTGCTCCTGATATATGGTCACCCAGTACGAAGGGGGTTGGGTCACTCAGAGAATCTACTGGTGGGCTTGTTCCTGGACCTGGCCAAGATGGCCATTCGTGGGTCCAGGCAGTCAAGGGCTCTGCCCGAGCTGAATGCCTGTCCCTCTTCTGGGGTTACCATCATGTAGAGATGGAGCATGTGATCACTATGGGTACAGGGGGATTTCCTGGGACGGTGGGTCCTCCAGGGAATTGAGTGTTTTGTAGATAGTAATCACATAAAACCCAAAGCATGAATTAGGGAGCGGGATAAACCCCTGACAAAACATTCTGCACTGGGCTGTGTATAGGACACACAAGATACTGGGGAGCTCAGCAGGTCAGGCAGCATCTATGGAGAGAAATAAAGAGTCAACATTTCAGGTCTCTCCACCTTCCTCTCTCTTGTCTCGGTCTCTCTCTACTTCCATGTCCACCAACCTCCTACTTCCCTTGATCTCTCCCTTCAGACTCCTCCAACCTCCTCTTTCCCTTAGTCTCTCCCTACCTCCCTCACCCCTCGGTCACTCCCTACCTTCCTCAACCCTCGATCCCGACCTCCCTCTCTATTCAAAATCTCCACAATTCTCTCTCCGCTCCATCTCCTCTTAACTTTGTTTACCCTTGGACACTCTCTGCCTGGCTCCCTCCCTCGGTCCCACTCAGCCACCCTTTCCCTCAGTTTCTCCCTACCCGCTCCTTCCTCAGTCTCCCCCAACATCCCCCTCCATTCAATCTCTGCATACATCCCACTCCCTTTGGTCTCTTCCGACCTCCAACTCCCCTCAGTCTTTCCCTTATTCACACTCCCCTCAGACTCTCCCTACCTTCCTCGCCAATCAGCTTCTCCCTACCTCCCTCAGCTCTCAGGGTCTCCCTACCTCCTTCACCACTCGATCTCACCCTAACTCACTATTCCCTTGGTGTTCCCTCACGCTTTCTCCCCTCGGTGCCTCCCTCCCTCCCTTGCCCCAAGGTTTCAGTCTTCGGACACTCCCTACCTCCCTCTGTCCTCGGTCCCGTCTTAATTCGTACTCCCCTTGAACTCTCCCTTACTCCCTCTCAACTTAGTCTCACACTCACATCCTCTCCCCTCACTCCCCTACCTCTCGCCTTGTTCTCTCCCTCAACTTCTTCCCAAAGTCTCTACCTACTATCTCCCCACCTCCCTCTCCCCACAATCTCACCCTAACTCCCACACTCCTCGGTTTATCCCACCTCCCTCTCCCCTTGATCACTCTATTTCCATCTCCACCCAGTGTCTCCCTCCCTCTTACCTCATACTCTCCTTACGTCCAACCTCTTGGTCTCTTTCTCCCTCACAATCTCTCCCCTCAGTCTCCCCCTCATGCTCTCTCAGCCTGGTGTCTATCTCCCTTCCTCTCACCTCCGACTCTCATTTACCTCTTTCTCCCCCCTCCCCTTAGTGAACCCCTGCCTCTCTTCCGGTCCTCCACCGCCTCTCTCACTCCAGTGCCTCTCCCCGCCAAGAGTCTCCCTCAACCCTCGGACTCTCCCTGTCTCGCCATAGCCTCAGCCCCTCCCTGTCTTTCCATCCCCTTGGCCTCTCCCTGCTTCCCTCTCCCCTCGGTCACTCCCTATCTTCCACTCCCCTCGGTCTCCCTCCATCTCCCGCTCTGCTTTGTACGTCACTCCCCCTCTCCCCTCACTCTCCCCACTGCTCCCTCCATTTCATGTCAGCCTCACCCACCCTCACTCCAGGGGATGGGTAGACTCTCTCCCGGCAGCTGACACAGCATTGTGGGCCGAAGGGCCTGTGCTGTGCTGTACTGTTCTGTGTTCTATGATCTCTGTCACAGGTCAGACTGGGCAGTTTCATTCTGACCCCGGTGTGAAGGGGGATACGGGAAAGGTGATCACAGACCACGGGCAGGGCAGCCGACTGGAAAACTCAGCCCGTGGTGTGTGTTGGTGACTCAGGACGTCCCAGAATTTCCCCACAACTACCACACTGCTGTGTCACTGGGGAACGGTGACCTACCTGTACAGTACACAGAATGTTGCTGTGGTGACGGTTTCAGCCGATACACAAAGTAACCGGAGCAGTTCTTTACACGGATCTCTTGGGTGTAATAGCTGTGTTCACCCACAGTGAAGGTGAGTTCCCTGGTCACCTCCCCCTCTGCCACGTTGGGATGGGAGCCTGGAATGAGATTTATAAACACTGTAAAATGTACCCGGTCCCACAGTACAGCGGGGAATGTGAATCAGGACCCACTGTAAATCAGTGGTTCACAACCCACGGTCCGGTCCGGCCTCAGTCAGCACTGAGCTGCTGCCCTCTCCCTCTCCACCCCACCCTCCCCACAGCAGCACCTTCATCTTCTGAATGAGCCTCCCATGAGGGACCTTGTCAAACGTCTGTGGGATCTCACTGAAACCTATCGAATATTGAAAGGCCTGGATAGAGTGGACATGGAGAGGATGTTTCCTATAGTGGGGGAGTCTGGGACCAGAGGGCACAGCCTTACAACACAAGAACCTCCCTTTAGAACAGAGATAAGGGAGAATTTCTTCAGCCAGAAGGTGGTGAATCTGTGGAATTCATTGCCACAAACGGCTGTGGAGGTCACGTCATTTATAAATGTAAAGTGGAGGTTGAGAGGTTTTTTGATTTGTGAGGGTGTCATTTGTGACTGTCCCTCATTCACCCACGGTCTTCCCAATGCTCATAAGTCCCATCCATAAGAATCCTCACCACTGCCTTCCCTACCACTGACGTGAGACTTACTGGTCAGAGAGTCACAGAAAGGTACAGCACAGAAACAGGCCCTTCGGCCCATCCAGTCCATGCTGAACCATTTAAACTGCCTTGTCCCATCAACCTGCACCCGGACCACAGCCGTCCATCTCTCCCATCCATGTACCGACCAAACTTCTCTTAAACATTGAAATCAAAATGGCATCCACCACTTGCTCAGGCATCTAGTTCCACACTGTAGTTTCCAGGATTATTCCTGTTTCCTGACATTTAACAGAAGTTCCAATCTCGTTATTTATTTATTTATCTATCTATTTGGCAATAAAACATGGAGTAGGGCCCCTAACTCCCTGGAGATTTTCCCACCACTAAAATGAGAGTCTGGGGTTGTTGAAACTCCTCCAGGTCGTATCGAGAATGGGGTCAGTGGGCAGATCAATTCTGTAACCCAACTCCAGGAAGTTGTCACTCCTCCACCGGACTCCATGACGATACAGGACCGTACAGCGGTCTGAGTGACTGTGGGGAGACCTCTCAGGGAGATGGGGTTCTGTGTGAATGCTAGGGTCCTCTGAAGGGTCATCAATTTAAACCTCTACAAAAGTAACTGAGCACCACTGTTGCTGAGCCTGACCCTACCGTCCAGCCAGCCCGGGTTCCATCCAGAGCAGTGATACCGTGGAACGACCCTCTCGGGAATCTTCCATCCTCTGGAACTGAAACAACAATCAGAGAGTCAGTCCCTGATCTGAGGGAGTTTATTCACTCAGAGAGACATGGGAAATTACACTCACCCTGTCCGTATCCTGTTTCTGGTCAATAACCCCCCCCCCCCCCCAATCCTGCGAAATCCCTCTCTGTTTCACATCTCTACCACGAGAATGTGGGATCTCCCCTCTCCCTGTATTTACTCCCCATCTCAGTGTAGTCACTGATGATCCCGGTCTCCCTGCATTTCCCATTCACACACCCCTTGTTCCCCTGTTTACATTCCCCTTCTGTGTCCAGTTTCTCAGTGATTATCTCCTCACTTTACCTGTTAAATCTGTACCATCCCACAGCAAGATTTCCATCATCCATATATTGTCCACCGGTACACTCAGTGTTGGAACAATTCGTGCTCCTCCAGGGCTGATCCAGGACGGTGTGGGTTACACACGGATCACCGAGTGCGGAGTCTGTGACTGAGGGACAGAACGATGTTCAGTGTTAATGTACAGCTCACGTTCTCCATCCTCTTTCTCTGCCAACCACAACCCCCATCCTGAACTAAATGGTGGGGGAGGGGAGGGAGACTAGCTGGAAGGTGATAGGTGAAGCCAAGTGGGTGGGAAAGGTCAAGGGCTGGAGAAGACAGAATCTGATCAGAGAGGAGAGTGGACAATAGGAGAAATGGCAGGAGGAGGGGACCCGGGGGAAGTAATAGTTTGGTGCTAAGAAGTAAAAGGTCACACTGGGGAATAGATGAAGGGGGAGGAGAATTTTGTTCGCCAGAAGGAGAAATCGATATTCATACCATTAGGTTGGAGGCTACATAGAAGGAATATAAGGTGTTGCTCCTAGACTTTAAGAGGATTCATCTTGGCACAAGACAAGGCTATAGATCAACAACATCAGAGAGGGATTGAGAATTTGAATTTAAATGTTTGGTCATCAGGAACTCCCGTTTATGGCAGATGGTATGGAGGTGATCGAGAAGCAGTCCCCCAGTTTCCGATGTGTCTCTCTAATGTAGAGGAGGCCACATTGGGAACAATAGACAGCCCCAGCAGATTTTGTAAAGTGATGCCTCACCTGGAAGGAGTGTTTGGAGCCCTCAATGGAGATGGGGGAGGAGGTGAATGGACAGGTGCAGGGATGAGTGTCCACAGGGAGATTAGTGGGGAGGGTCATATGGACAGGGGAAACGTGGAGACAGCGATCCCTACAGACAGTGGTGGGCAGGGGGAGGAAAGGATATGTTTATCAGTCGGGTCCCTTTGGAGATTAAGGATATTGTGGAGGATAATGTGTTGGATGTGAAGGCTGAAGTGGTGGTAGGTGAGGACGAGGGACTCGGGAAGATGGAGTGAGTGGAGATGTATGGGAAATGGAGGAGATACGGGTGAGGGAAACATCAATAGTAGAGGGAGGGAAACCCATTCTTTAAAGCAGGAGGACATCTCTGATCCCCTGGAATGGAAACCACATCCTGAGAACAGACGTGGTGGAGGCACATCTTGTGCCAAGATGAGGCCACCCTCAAGGTGGAGGAGCAACACCTCATATTCCATCTGGGTATCTTCCAACCTGATGGTATGAATATCGATTTCACTGTCCGGTGAACAAAATTTACTACACTCCCTTCCTATATTCCCATTCTGATCTTTTACTTCTCACCTGTTTTAAACTTCCCCCTGGGTCTCCTCCTCTTTCCGTTTCTCCAATTGTATTCACTCTCCTCTCCTATCAGTTTCTTTCTTCTCCAGCCCATGACCTTCCCACCCACCTGGCTTCACCTGTCACCTTCCAGCAAACTACTCTGCCCCCACCCCCAACCTTTATTCTGGCATCTTCTCCCACCCTCTCAGTCCTAAAGAGGGGTTTTGGCCCAAATTATCAACTAACTATTCATTTCCATAGATGCTGCCTGACCTGCTGAGTTTCCCCAGCATTGTGTGTGTGTGTTGCTACATATTACTATATAATACCCTGAGATTCAGTTTCTTCCCGGCATTCACAGTGGAACAAAGAAATACAACAGAATCAATGAAAAACTACACACATACAAAGACTGACTAGCAACAAATGTGCAATAGAAATCAACAAAGGCAGTATCCATCAGTCAGGACCCCACCACCCAGGACATACCCTCTTCCTATTACCACCATCAGAGAGGAGGGACAGGAGCCTGAAGACACACACTCAACATTTCAGGAACAGCTTCTTCCCCTCCGCCATCAGATTTCTGAACAGACAGTGAACCCATGAACATTACCTCACTATTTTTGCTCTCTTTCTACACTACATATCTATTTTCTATATATTTGTTATTGTAACTTGTGTATTGCACTGTACTGCTGCTGCAAAACAACAAAATTCATGACATTTGTCAGTGATAATAAACCTGATTCTGATTCTGTGTTCTAGTACATGGAACATAGAACAGTACAGCACAGGAACAGGCCCTTCGGCCCGCAATGTTGTGCTGACCCAGATAAACAACAAATCACAAACCCCCAAACACTAATCCCTTGAGATGTTCCCACAACCAATGATCTCACTTTAAGGACTTTATCTTGTTATTTCATGTTCTCATTATTTATTGCTATTTATTTATATTTGCATTTGCATAGTTTGTTGCCTTCTGCAATCTGCTTCATCTTTCATTGATTCTGTTATAGTTACTATTCTATAGATTTGCTGCAAATGCCCACAGGAAAATGAATCTCAGGGTTGTATGTGGTGAAATATGTACTCTGATCATAAAATTTACTTTGACTTTACTTTGAGCTTTTCCCTCCTACCTACACAATGTTCACATCCCTACATCTCCCTCACATCAAAGTGCCTATCAAAGTGTCTCTTAAAAGCCTCAAATGTATTTGCACCTACCACCATACCAGGCAGCACATTCAGGCATCCACCACTCTCTGAGGGAAAATAACTTACCCCTCACATCCCTCTTGAACCTACCCCCTCTCACCTTCAATGCCTGCACTCTGGTATATGACATTTCAACCCTGGGAAAGAGATACTCTCTGTCCACTCTATCTCTGCCTCTCAGATGTTATAAACCTCTATCTGATCTCCCCTCAGCGTCCGATGCTCCAGAGAAAACAACCCAAGTTTATCCTGCCTCTCATGATAGCACATGCCCTCTAAACCAGACAGTATCCTGGTAACCTCTTCTGCACCCTCTCCAAAGCCTCAACATCCTTCCTATAGTGGGGTGACCAGAATGTCTGCAACACCCCAGACGTGGCCTCACCAGAGTTATACAAAGTTGCAACACAACCTCCTGACTTTTGACCTCAATGCCTCGACTAACAACATCAGCATTCCATAAGCCTTCCTAACCACCTTATTGAACTCTGAGCCACTTTCAAGGAGTTCCGAACTTGGATCCCAAGATCTCTCTGCTCAGCAACACTGTTAAGGATCTTGCCCTCAACATGCCAAACTTTGATTAGTAACTTTCCTGTGATCTATTGTGTTCTTTTTCATTCTTCTTCACTTCAATTACAGTGAAGAGATATGTGGCTCTTGTTCCTTGACACATAAGATCTACTGTTACTGATTAAATGGATTCTCAAGTTCAAGGTTATCATCTTTCAACAATATACACGTATCCTGCCAAACAAAACAACATTCCTCCGGACCAAGGTGCACAACACAGTACAATGCAGTACATATAAAGTCCAACAACACATCAAGTAACATTACCATAAATAAATGAACAAATTTTAAAACATATTCCAGAAGATTGACATTTAGCATAAGGTGCATTTCAAAGTTCAGAGTAAATTTATTATCAAAGTACAGATATGTCACCATATACAACCCTGAATTCATTTTCTTGTGGGCATACTCAATAAATCTATAGAATATAGAATAAACCACAACAGAATCAATGACAGACCGACCAGTTAGGCCATTCAACCAGAGTGCAGAAGACAACAAACTGTGCAAATACAAAAAAAAGAAATAATAATGATAAATAAATAGCAATAAATATCAAGATCATAAGTTGAAGAGTCCTTGAAAGTGAGTCCATAGGTTGTGGGAACATTTCAATGACAGGGCGAGTGAAGTTGAGTGAACTTTTCCCCTGTGCCGTGCAATAGATTTTTGAGCCGTTTCACAGACACCCGGTTCACCTGTCCTTTGTGAGGCCGGGAGGAGTCAGTGTACAATGTTTATATGAAGTGTGAGAGGTTGCAGCCCCTGTTTGAGTATCTGAAGGGGCTGCTGCTCACGTTTTGGTTGTACTTCAGCCCTGTGCTCCTGATATATGGTCACCCAGTACGGAGGGGGTTGGGTCACTCAGAGAATCTACTGGTGGGATTGTTCCTGGACCTGGCCAAGATGGCCATTCGTGGGTCCAGGCAGTCAAGGGCTCTGCCCCAGCTGAATGCCTGTCCTTCTTCTGGGATTACCATCATGTAGAGATGGAGCATGTGATCGCTCTGGGTACAGGGGGATTTCCTGGGATGGTGTGTCCTCCAGGGAATTGAGTGTTTTGTAGATAGGAGCCGAATAAACCCAAAGCATGAATTAGGGAGTGGGATAAACCCCTGACAAAACATTCTGCACTGGGCTGTGTATAGAACACACAAGATACTGGGGAGCTCAGCAGGTCAGGCAGCATCTATGGAGAGAAATAAAGAGTCAACATTTCGGGTCTCTTCAACCCTTTACCTTTTCCACCTATCACCTCCCAGCTTCTCACTTCACCCTCCCACTCACTTACCCTCCCCCTCGCCTGGCTCCACCTATCACCTCCCAGCTTCTCACTTCACCCTCCCACTCACTTACCTTCCCCCTCGCCTGGCTCCACCTATCACCTCCCAGCTTCTCACTTCACCCTCCCACTCACACCCTCCCCCTCGCCTGGCTCCACCTATCACCTCCCAGCTTCTCACTTCACCCTCCCACTCACTTACCTCCCCCCTCGCCCGGCTCCACCTATCACCTCCCAGCTTCTCACTTCACCCTCCCACTCACTTACCCTCCCCCTCGCCTGGCTCTACCTATCACCTCTCAGCTTCTCACTTCACCCTCAAACTCACTTACACTCCCCCTCGCCTGGCTCCACCTATCATCTCCCAGCTTCTCACTTCATCCTCCCACTCACTTACCTCCCCCCTCGCCTGGCTCCACCTATCAGCTCCCAGCTTCTCACTTCACCCTCCTACTCACTTACCCTCCCCCTCGCCTGGCTCCACCTATCACCTCCCAGCTTCTCACTTCACCCTCCCACTCACTCACCCTCCCCCTCGCCTGGCTCCACCTATCACCTCCCAGCTTCTCACTTCACCCTCCCACTCACTTACCCTCCCCCTCGCCTGGCTCCACCTATCACCTCCCAGCTTCTCACTTCACCCTCCCACTCACTTACCCTCCCCCTCGACTGGCTCCACCTATCACCTCCCAGCTTCTCACTTCACCCTCCCACTCACTTACCTTCCCCCTCGCCTGGCTCCACCTATCACCTCCCAGCTTCTCACTTCACCCTCCCACTCACTTACCTTCCCCCTCGCCTGTCTCCACCTATCACCTCCCAGCTTCTCACTTCACCCTCCCACTCACTTACCCTCCCCTCGCCTGGCTCCACCTATCACCACCCAGCTTCTCACTTCACTCTCCCACTCACTTACCCTTCCCCCTCGCCTGGCACCACCTATCACCTCCCAGCTTCTCATTTCACCCTCCCACTCACTTACGCTCCCCCTCACCTGGCTCCACCTATCACCTCCCAGCTTCTCACTTCACCCTCCCACTCAATTACCCTCCCCCCTCGCCTGGCTCCACCTATCACCTCCCAGCTTCTCACTTCACCCTCCCACTCACTTACCTTCCCCCTCACCTGGCTCCACCTATCACCTCCCAGCTTCTCACTTCACCCTCCCACTCACTTACCCTCCCCTGGCTCCACCTATCACCTCCCAGCTTCTCACTTCACCCTCCCACTCACTTACCCTCCCCTGGCTCCACCTATCACCTCCCAGCTTCTCACTTCACTCTCCCACTTACTTACCTCCCCCCTCGCCTGACCCCACCTATCACCTCCCAGCTTCTCACTTCACCCTCCCACTCACTTACCCTCCCCCTCGCCTGGCTCCACCTATCACCTCCCAGCTTCTCACTTCACCCTCCCACTCACTTACCTTCCGCCTCGCCTGGCTCCACCTATCACCTCCCAGCTTCTCACTTCACCCTCCCACTCACTTACCCTCCCCCTCACCTGGCTCCACCTATCACCTCCCAGCTTCTCACTTCACCCTCCCACTCACTTACCCTCCCCCTCGCCTGGCTCCACCTATCACCTCCCAGCTTCTCACTTCACCCTCCCACTCACTCACCCTCCCCCTCACCTGGCTCCACCTATCACCTCCCAGCTTCTCACTTCACCCTCCCACTCACTTACCTTCCCCCTCGCCTGGCTCCACCTATCACCTCCCAGCTTCTCACTTCACCCTCCCACTCACTTACCTCCCTCCTCACCTGACCCCACCTATCACCTCCCAGCTTCTCACTTCACCCCCCCCACTCACTTACCCTCTCCCTCACCTGGCTCCACCTATCACCTCCCAGCTTCTCACTTCACTCTCCCACTCACTTACCTCCCCCCTCGCCTGGCTCCACCTATCACCTCTCAGCTTCTCACTTCACTCTCCCACTCACTTACCTCCCCCCTCGCCTGACCCCACCTATCACCTCCCAGCTTCTCACTTCACCCTCCCACTCACTTACCCTCCCCCTCGCCTGGCTCCACCTATCACCTCCCAGCTTCTCACTTCACCCTCCCACTCACTTACCTTCCCCCTCGCCTGGCTCCACCTATCACTTCCCAGCTTCTCACTTCACCCTCCCACTCACTTACCCTCCCCCTCACCTGGCTCCACCTATCACCTCCCAGCTTCTCACTTCACCCTCCCACTCACTTACCTTTCCCCTCGCCTGTCTCCACCTATCACCTCCCAGCTTCTCACTTCACCCTCCCACTCACTTACCTTCCCCCTCACCTGGCTCCACCTATCACCTCCCAGCTTCTCACTTCACCCTCCCACTCACTTACCTTCCCCCTCGCCTGACTCCACCTATCACCTCCCAGCTTCTCACTTCACCCTCCCACTCACTTACCCTCCCCCTCGCCTGGCTCCACCTATCACCTCACAGCTTCTCACTTCACTCTCCCACTCACTTACCCTCCCCCTCGCCTGGCTCCACCTATCACCTCCCAGCTTCTCACTTCACCCTCCCGCTCACTTCCCCTCCCCCTCACCTGGTTCCACCTATCACCTCCCAGCTTCTCACTTCACCCTCCCACTCACTTACCTTCCCCCTCGCCTGGCTCCACCTATCACCTCCCAGCTTCTCAGTTCACCCTCCCACTCACTTACCCTCCCCCTCGCCTGGCTCCACCTATCACCTCCCAGCTTCTCAGTTCACCCTCCCACTCACTTACCCTCCCCCTCGCCTGGCTCCACCTATCACCTCCCAGCTTCTCACTTCACCCTCCCACACACTTACCCTCCCCCTCGCCTGGCTCCACCTATCACCTCCCAGCTTCTCACTTCACCCTCCCACTCACTTACCTTCCCCCTCGCCTGGCTCCACCTATCACCTCCCAGCTTCTCACTTCACCCTCCCACTCACTTACCCTCCCCCTCGCCTGGCTCCACCTATCACCTCCCAGCTTCTCACTTCATCCTCCCACTCACTCCCCTCCCCCTCCCCTGGCTCCACCTATCACCTCCCAGCTTCTCACTTCATCCTCCCACTCACTCCCCTCCCCCTCGCCTGGCTCCACCTATCACCTCCCAGCTTCTCACTTCATCCTCCCACTCACTTAACCTCCCCCTCGCCAGGCTCCACCTATCACCTCCCAGCTTCTCACTTCACCCTCCCACTCACTTCCCTTCCCCCGCGCCTGGCTCCACCTATCACCTCCCAGCTTCTCACTTCACCCTCCCGCTCACTTACCTTCCCCCTCGCCTGGCTCCACCTATCACCTCCCAGCTTCTCACTTCACCCTCCCACTCACTTACGTTCCCCCTCGCCTGGCTCCACCTATCACCTCCCAGCTTCTCACTTCACCCTCCCACTCACTTCCCTTCCCCCTCGCCTGGCTCCACCTATCACCTCCCAGCTTCTCACTTCACCCTCCCACTCACTTACCTCCCCCTCGCCTGGCTCCACCTATCACCTCCCAGCTTCTCACTTCACCCTCCCACTCACTTACCTTCCCCCTCGCCTGGCTCCACCTATCACCTCCCAGCTTCTCACTTCACCCTCCCACTCACTTCCCTTCCCCCTCGCCTGGCACCACCTATCACCTCCCAGCTTCTCACTTCACCCTCCCACTCACTTCACTTCCCCCTCGCCTGGCTCCACCTATCACCTCCCAGCTTCTCACTTCACCCTCCCACTCACTTTCCTCCCCCTCGCCTGGCTCCACCTATCACCTCCCTGCTTCTCACTTCACCCTCCCACTCACTTACACTCCCCCTCGCCTGACTCCACCTATCACCTCCCAGCTTCTCACTTCACCCTCCCACTCACTTCCCTTCCCCCGCGCCTGGCTCCACCTATAACCTCCCAGCTTCTCACTTCACCCTCCCGCTCACTTACCTTCCCCCTCGCCTGGCTCCACCTATCACCTCCCAGCTTCTCACTTCACCCTCCCACTCACTTACCTTCCCCCTCGCCTGGCTCCACCTATCACCTCCCAGCTTCTCACTTCACCCTCCCACTCACTTCCCTTCCCCCTCGCCTGGCTCCACCTATCACCTCCCAGCTTCTCACTTCACCCTCCCACTCACTTCCCTTCCCCCTCGCCTGGCTCCACCTATCACCTCCCAGCTTCTCACTTCACCCTCCCACACACTTACCTTCCCCCTCGCCTGTCTCCACCTATCACCTCCCAGCTTCTCACTTCACCCTCCCACTCACTTACCTCCCCCTCGCCTGTCTCCACCTATCACCTCCCAGCTTCTCACTTCACCCTCCCACTCACTTACCTCCCCCTCGCCTGGCTCCACCTATCACCTCCCAGCTTCTCACTTCACCCTCCCACTCACTTACCTCCCCCTCGCCTGGCTCCACCTATCACCTCCCAGCTTCTCACTTCACCCTCGCACTCACTCACCTTCCCCCTCGCCTGTCTCCACCTATCACCTCCCAGCTTCTCACTTCACCCTCCCACTCACTTACCTCCCCCTCGCCTGGCTCCACCTATCACCTCCCAGCTTCTCACTTCACCCTCCCACTCACTTACCTCCCCCTCACCTGGCTCCACCTGTCACCTCCCAGCTTCTCACTTCACCCTCCCACTCACTTAACTTCCCCCTCGCCAGTCTCCACCTATCACCTCCCAGCTTCTTACTTCACCCACTAAATTACTCCCACGTGCCGGCGTGAGGACCATATCCCAGACAGACCATTTCCCAACTAAATTACTGCCACGTGCCGGCGTGAGGACCATATCCCAGACAGACCATTTCACAACTAATTACTCCCACGTGCCGGCGTGAGGACCATATCCCAGACAGACAATTTCCCAACTAAATTACTGCCACGTGCCGGCGTGAGGACCATATCCCAGACAGACCATTTCCCAACTAATTACTCCCACGTGCCGGAGTGAGGACCGTATCCCAGACAGACCATTTCCCAACTAAATTACTCCCATGTGCCGGCGTGAGGACCATATCCCAGACAGACCATTTCCCAACTAAATTACTCCCATGTGCCGGCGTGAGGACCGTATCCCAGACAGACCATTTCCCAACTAAATTACTCCCACGTGCCGGCGTGAGGACCATATCCCAGACAGACCATTTCCCAACTAAATTACTCCCATGTGCCGACGTGAGGACCGTATCCCAGACAGAACATTTCCCAACTAAATTACTCCCATGTGCCGGAGTGAGGACCATATTCCAGACAGACCATTTCCCAACTAAATTACTCCCATGTGCCGGCGTGAGGACCGTATCCCAGACAGACCATTTCCCAACTAAATTACTCCCATGTGCCGGCGTGAGGACCATATCCCAGACAGACCATTTCCCAACTAAATTACTCCCATGTCCCAGCGTGAGGACCGTATCCCAGACAGACCATTTCCCAACTAAATTACTCCCATGTGCCGGTGTGAGGACCATATCCCAGACAGACCATTTCCCAACTAAATTACTCCCATGTGCCGGCGTGAGGACCATATCCCAGACAGACCATTTCCCAACTAAATTACTCCCATGTGCCGGCGTGAGGACCATATCCCAGACAGACCATTTCCCAACTAAATTACTCCCATGTGCCGGCGTGAGGACCATATCCCAGACAGACCATTTCCCAACTAAATTACTCCCATGTGCCGGAGTGAGGACCATATCCCAGACAGACCATTTCCCAACTAAATTACTCCCACGTGCCGGCGTGAGGACCATATCCCAGACAGACCATTTCCCAACTAAATTACTCCCATGTGTCAGCGTGAGGACCGTATCCCAGACAGACCATTTCCCAACTAAATTACTCCCATGTGCCGGCGTGAGGACCATATCCCAGACAGACCATTTCCCAACTAAATTACTCCCATGTGCCGGCGTGAGGACCGTATCCCAGACAGACCATTTCCCAACTAAATTACTCCCATGTGCCGGCGTGAAGACCGTATCCCAGACAGACCATTTCCCAACTAAATTACTCCCATGTGCCGGAGTGAGGACCGTATCCCAGACAGAACTTTTCCCAAATAAATTACTCCCATGTGCCGGCGTGAGGACCGTATCCCAGACAGACAATTTCCCAACTAAATTACACCCATGTGCCGGCGTGAGGACCGTATCCCAGACAGACAATTTCCCAACTAAATTACTCCAATGTGCCGGCGTGAGGACAGTATCCCAGACAGACCATTTCCCAACTAAATTACTCCCATGTGCCGGCGTGAGGACCGTATCCCAGACAGACCATTTCCCAACTAAATTACTCCCATGTGCCGGAGTGAGGACCATATCCCAGACAGACCATTTCCCAACTAAATTACTCCCATGTGCCGGAGTGAGGACCATATCCCAGACAGACAATTTCCCAACTAAATTACTCCCATGTGCCGGCGTGAGGACCGTATCCCAGACAGACCATTTCCCAACTAAATTACTCCCATGTGCCGGCGTGAGGACCGTATCCCAGACAGACCATTTCCCAACTAAATTACTCCCATGACCCGGCGTGAGGACCGTATCCCAGACAGACCATTTCCCAACTAAATTACTCCCACGTGCCGGCGTGAGGACCATATCCCAGACAGACCATTTCCCAACTAAATTACTCCCATGTGCCGGCGTGAGGACCATATCCCAGACAGACCATTTCCCAACTAAATTACTCCCACGTGCCGGCGTGAGGACCGTATCCCAGACAGACCATTTCCCAACTAAATTACTCCCACGTGCCGGCGTGAGGACCATATCCCAGACAGACCATTTCCCAACTAAATTACTCCCATGTGCCGGCGTGAGGACCATATCCCAGACAGACCATTTCCCAACTAAATTACTCCCGTGTGCCGGCGTGAGGACCATATCCCAGACAGACCATTTCCCAACTAAATTACTCCCATGTGCCGGCGTGAGGACCCTATCCCAGACAGACCATTTCCCAACTAAATTACTCCCATGTGCCGGCGTGAGGACCGTATCCCAGACAGACCATTTCCCAACTAAATTACTCCCATGTGCCCGAGTGAGGACCGTATCCCAGACAGACCATTTCCCAACTAAATTACTCCCATGTGCCGGCGTGAGGACAGTATCCCAGACAGACCATTTCCCAACTAAATTACTCCCATGTGCCGGCGTGAGGACCATATCCCAGACAGACAATTTCCCAACTAAATTACACCCATGTGCCGGCGTGAGGACCGTATCCCAGACAGACAATTTCCCAACTAAATTACTCCCATGTGCCAGCGTGAGGACCATATCCCAGACAGACCATTTCCCAACTAAATTACACCCATGTGCCGGCGTGAGGACCGTATCCCAGACAGACAATTTCCCAACTAAATTACTCCCACGTGCCGGCGTGAGGACCATATCCCAGACAGACCATTTCCCAACTAAATTACTCCCATGTGCCAGCGTGAGGACCATATCCCAGACAGACCATTTCCCAACTAAATTACTCCCACGTGCCGGCGTGAGGACCGTATCCCAGACAGACCATTTCCCAACTAAATTACTCCCATGTGCCGGCGTGAGGACCATATCCCAGACAGACCATTTCCCAACTAAATTACTCCCACGTGCCGGCGTGAGGACCATATCCCAGACAGACCATTTCCCAACAAAATTACTCCCACGTGCCGGCGTGAGGACCATATCCCAGACAGGCCATTTCCCAACTAATTACTCCCACGTGCCGGAGTGAGGACCGTATCCCAGACAGACCATTTCCCAACTAAATTACTCCCATGTGCCGGCGTGAGGACCATATCCCAGACAGACCATTTCCCAACTAAATTACTCCCACGTGCCGGCGTGAGGACCATATCCCAGACAGACCATTTCCCAACTAAATTACTCCCACGTGCCGGCGTGAGGACCATATCCCAGACAGGCCATTTCCCAACTAATTACTCCCACGTGCCGGAGTGAGGACCGTATCCCAGACAGACCATTTCCCAACTAAATTACTCCCATGTGCCGGCGTGAGGACCATATCCCAGACAGACCATTTCCCAACTAAATTACTCCCATGTGCCGGCGTGAGGACCGTATCCCAGACAGAACATTTCCCAACTAAATTACTCCCATGTGCCGGCGTGAAGACATATCCCAGACAGACCATTTCCCACCTAAATTACTCCCATGTGCCGGAGTGAGGACCATATCCCAGACAGGCCATTTCCCAACTAAATTACTCCCACGTGCCGGCGTGAGGACATATCCCAGACAGACCATTTCCCAACTAAATTACTCCCATGTGCCGGCGTGAGGACATATCCCAGACAGACCATTTCCCAACTAAATTACTCCCATGTGCCGGAGTGAGGACCATATCCCAGACAGGCCATTTCCCAACTAAATTACTCCCACGTGCCGGCGTGAGGACCATATCCCAGACAGACCATTTCCCAACTAAATTACTCCCATGTGCCGGCGTGAGGACCATATCCCAGACAGACCATTTCCCAACTAAATTACTCCCATGTGCCGGCGTGAGGACATATCCCAGACAGACCATTTCCCAACTAAATTACTCCCATGTGCCGGCGTGAGGACATATCCCAGACAGACCATTTCCCAACTAAATTACTCCCATGTGCCGGCGTGAGGACATATCCCAGACAGACCATTTCCCAACTAAATTACTCCCATGTGCCGGCGTGAGGACCATATCCCAGCCAGACCATTTCCCAACTAAATTACTCCCATGTGCCGGCGTGAGGACATATCCCAGACAGACCATTTCCCAACTAAATTACTCCCATGTGCCGGAGTGAGGACCATATCCCAGACAGGCCATTTCCCAACTAAATTACTCCCACGTGCCGGCGTGAGGACCATATCCCAGACAGACCATTTTCCAACTAAGTTACTCCCACGTGCCGGTGTGAGGACCATATCCCAGACAGACCATTTCCCAACTAAATTACTCCCACGTGCCGACGTGAGAACCATATCCTAGACAGACCATTTCCCACCTAAATTACTCCCATGTGCCGGTGTGAGGACCATATCCCAGACAGACCATTTCCCAACTAAATTACTCCCATGTGCCGGCGTGAGGACCGTATCCCAGACAGACCATTTCCCAACTAAATTACTCCCATGTGCCGGAGTGAGGACCATATCCCAGACAGGCCATTTCCCAACTAAATTACTCCCACGTGCCGGCGTGAGGACCATATCCCAGACAGGCCATTTCCCAACTAAATTACTCCCACGTGCCGGAGTGAGGACCGTATCCCAGACAGACCATTTCCCAACTAAATTACTCCCATGTGCCGGCGTGAGGACCATATCCCAGACAGACCATTTCCCAACTAAATTACTCCCACGTGCCGGCGTGAGGACCATATCCCAGACAGACCATTTCCCAACAAAATTACTCCCACGTGCCGGCGTGAGGACCATATCCCAGACAGGCCATTTCCCAACTAATTACTCCCACGTGCCGGAGTGAGGACCGTATCCCAGACAGACCATTTCCCAACTAAATTACTCCCATGTGCCGGCGTGAGGACCGTATCCCAGACAGACCATTTCCCAACTAAATTACTCCCATGTGCCGGCGTGAGGACCATATCCCAGACAGACCATTTCCCAACCAAATTACTCCCATGTGCCGGCGTGAGGACCATATCCCAGACAGACCATTTCCCAACTAAATTACTCCCACGTGCCGGCGTGAGGACCGTATCCCAGACAGACCATTTCCCAACTAAATTACTCCCACGTGCCGGCGTGAGGACCATATCCCAGACAGACCATTTCCCAACTAAATTACTCCCATGTGCCGGCGTGAGGACCATATCCCAGACAGACCATTTCCCAACTAAATTACTCCCGTGTGCCGGCGTGAGGACCATATCCCAGACAGACCATTTCCCAACTAAATTACTCCCATGTGCCGGCGTGAGGACCCTATCCCAGACAGACCATTTCCCAACTAAATTACTCCCATGTGCCGGCGTGAGGACCCTATCCCAGACAGACCATTTCCCAACTAAATTACTCCCATGTGCCGGCGTGAGGACCGTATCCCAGACAGACCATTTCCCAACTAAATTACTCCCATGTGCCCGAGTGAGGACCGTATCCCAGACAGACCATTTCCCAACTAAATTACTCCCATGTGCCGGCGTGAGGACAGTATCCCAGACAGACCATTTCCCAACTAAATTACTCCCATGTGCCGGCGTGAGGACCATATCCCAGACAGACAATTTCCCAACTAAATTACACCCATGTGCCGGCGTGAGGACCGTATCCCAGACAGACAATTTCCCAACTAAATTACTCCCATGTGCCAGCGTGAGGACCATATCCCAGACAGACCATTTCCCAACTAAATTACTCCCATGTGCCGGCGTGAGGACATATCCCAGACAGACCATTTCCCAACTAAATTACTCCCATGTGCCGGCGTGAGGACATATCCCAGACAGACCATTTCCCAACTAAATTACTCCCATGTGCCGGCGTGAGGACCATATCCCAGCCAGACCATTTCCCAACTAAATTTCTCCCATGTGCCGGCGTGAGGACATATCCCAGACAGACCATTTCCCAACTAAATTACTCCCATGTGCCGGAGTGAGGACCATATCCCAGACAGGCCATTTCCCAACTAAATTACTCCCACGTGCCGGCGTGAGGACCATATCCCAGACAGACCATTTTCCAACTAAGTTACTCCCACGTGCCGGTGTGAGGACCATATCCCAGACAGACCATTTCCCAACTAAATTACTCCCACGTGCCGACGTGAGAACCATATCCTAGACAGACCATTTCCCAACTAAATTACTCCCATGTGCCGGTGTGAGGACCATATCCCAGACAGACCATTTCCCAACTAAATTACTCCCATGTGCCGGCGTGAGGACCGTATCCCAGACAGACCATTTCCCAACTAAATTACTCCCATGTGCCGGAGTGAGGACCATATCCCAGACAGGCCATTTCCCAACTAAATTACTCCCACGTGCCGGCGTGAGGACCATATCCCAGACAGGCCATTTCCCAACTAAATTACTCCCACGTGCCGGAGTGAGGACCGTATCCCAGACAGACCATTTCCCAACTAAATTACTCCCATGTGCCGGCGTGAGGACCATATCCCAGACAGACCATTTCCCAACTAAATTACTCCCACGTGCCGGCGTGAGGACCATATCCCAGACAGACCATTTCCCAACAAAATTACTCCCACGTGCCGGCGTGAGGACCATATCCCAGACAGGCCATTTCCCAACTAATTACTCCCACGTGCCGGAGTGAGGACCGTATCCCAGACAGACCATTTCCGAACTAAATTACTCCCATGTGCCGGCGTGAGGACCGTATCCCAGACAGACCATTTCCCAACTAAATTACTCCCATGTGCCGGCGTGAGGACCATATCCCAGACAGACCATTTCCCAACCAAATTACTCCCATGTGCCGGCGTGAGGACCATATCCCAGACAGACCATTTCCCAACTAAATTACTCCCACGTGCCGGCGTGAGGACCGTATCCCAGACAGACCATTTCCCAACTAAATTACTCCCACGTGCCGGCGTGAGGACCATATCCCAGACAGACCATTTCCCAACTAAATTACTCCCATGTGCCGGCGTGAGGACCATATCCCAGACAGACCATTTCCCAACTAAATTACTCCCGTGTGCCGGCGTGAGGACCATATCCCAGACAGACCATTTCCCAACTAAATTACTCCCATGTGCCGGCGTGAGGACCCTATCCCAGACAGACCATTTCCCAACTAAATTACTCCCATGTGCCGGCGTGAGGACCCTATCCCAGACAGACCATTTCCCAACTAAATTACTCCCATGTGCCGGCGTGAGGACCGTATCCCAGACAGACCATTTCCCAACTAAATTACTCCCATGTGCCCGAGTGAGGACCGTATCCCAGACAGACCATTTCCCAACTAAATTACTCCCATGTGCCGGCGTGAGGACAGTATCCCAGACAGACCATTTCCCAACTAAATTACTCCCATGTGCCGGCGTGAGGACCATATCCCAGACAGACAATTTCCCAACTAAATTACACCCATGTGCCGGCGTGAGGACCGTATCCCAGACAGACAATTTCCCAACTAAATTACTCCCATGTGCCAGCGTGAGGACCATATCCCAGACAGACCATTTCCCAACTAAATTACTCCCACGTGCCGGCGTGAGGACCGTATCCCAGACAGACCATTTCCCAACTAAATTACTCCCATGTGCCGGCGTGAGGACCATATCCCAGACAGACCATTTCCCAACTAAATTACTCCCACGTGCCGGCGTGAGGACCATATCCCAGACAGACTATTTCCCAACAAAATTACTCCCACGTGCCGGCGTGAGGACCATATCCCAGACAGGCCATTTCCCAACTAATTACTCCCACGTGCCGGAGTGAGGACCGTATCCCAGACAGACCATTTCCCAACTAAATTACTCCCATGTGCCGGCGTGAGGACCATATCCCAGACAGACCATTTCCCAACTAAATTACTCCCACGTGCCGGCGTGAGGACCATATCCCAGACAGACCATTTCCCAACTAAATTACTCCCACGTGCCGGCGTGAGGACCATATCCCAGACAGGCCATTTCCCAACTAATTACTCCCACGTGCCGGAGTGAGGACCGTATCCCAGACAGACCATTTCCCAACTAAATTACTCCCATGTGCCGGCGTGAGGACCATATCCCAGACAGACCATTTCCCAACTAAATTACTCCCATGTGCCGGCGTGAGGACCGTATCCCAGACAGAACATTTCCCAACTAAATTACTCCCATGTGCCGGCGTGAAGACATATCCCAGACAGACCATTTCCCAACTAAATTACTCCCATGTGCCGGAGTGAGGACCATATCCCAGACAGGCCATTTCCCAACTAAATTACTCCCACGTGCCGGCGTGAGGACATATCCCAGACAGACCATTTCCCAACTAAATTACTCCCATGTGCCGGCGTGAGGACATATCCCAGACAGACCATTTCCCAACTAAATTACTCCCATGTGCCGGAGTGAGGACCATATCCCAGACAGGCCATTTCCCAACTAAATTACTCCCACGTGCCGGCGTGAGGACCATATCCCAGACAGACCATTTCCCAACTAAATTACTCCCATGTGCCGGCGTGAGGACCATATCCCAGACAGACCATTTCCCAACTAAATTACTCCCATGTGCCGGCGTGAGGACATATCCCAGACAGACCATTTCCCAACTAAATTACTCCCATGTGCCGGCGTGAGGACATATCCCAGACAGACCATTTCCCAACTAAATTACTCCCATGTGCCGGCGTGAGGACATATCCCAGACAGACCATTTCCCAACTAAATTACTCCCATGTGCCGGCGTGAGGACCATATCCCAGCCAGACCATTTCCCAACTAAATTACTCCCATGTGCCGGCGTGAGGACATATCCCAGACAGACCATTTCCCAACTAAATTACTCCCATGTGCCGGAGTGAGGACCATATCCCAGACAGGCCATTTCCCAACTAAATTACTCCCACGTGCCGGCGTGAGGACCATATCCCAGACAGACCATTTTCCAACTAAGTTACTCCCACGTGCCGGTGTGAGGACCATATCCCAGACAGACCATTTCCCAACTAAATTACTCCCACGTGCCGACGTGAGAACCATATCCTAGACAGACCATTTCCCAACTAAATTACTCCCATGTGCCGGTGTGAGGACCATATCCCAGACAGACCATTTCCCAACTAAATTACTCCCATGTGCCGGCGTGAGGACCGTATCCCAGACAGACCATTTCCCAACTAAATTACTCCCATGTGCCGGAGTGAGGACCATATCCCAGACAGGCCATTTCCCAACTAAATTACTCCCACGTGCCGGCGTGAGGACCATATCCCAGACAGGCCATTTCCCAACTAAATTACTCCCACGTGCCGGAGTGAGGACCGTATCCCAGACAGACCATTTCCCAACTAAATTACTCCCATGTGCCGGCGTGAGGACCATATCCCAGACAGACCATTTCCCAACTAAATTACTCCCATGTGCCGGCGTGAGGACCATATCCCAGACAGACCATTTCCCAACTAAATTACTCCCATGTGCCGGCGTGAGGATCATATCCCAGACAGACCATTTCCCAACTAAATTACTCCCATGTGCCGGCGTGAGGACCGTATCCCAGACAGACCATTTCCCAACTAAATTACTCCCATGTGCCGGCGTGAAGACCATATCCCAGACAGACCATTTCCCAACTAAATTACTCCCACGTGCCAGTGTGAGGACCATATCCCAGACAGACCATTTCCCAACTAAATTACTCCCATGTAAATTACTCACATTTACAGTGACAGGTGTGTAAAAAGGGCCTGAAGGATCATTGGGGACCCGAGTCACCCCAACCACAAACTGTTCCAGCTGCTACCATCCGGGAAATGGTACCGCAGTATAAAAGCCAGGACCAACAGGCTCCGGGACAACTTCTTCCACCAGGCCATCAGACTGATTAATTCACATTGATACAACTGTATTTCTATATTATATTGACTGTCCTGGTGTACATTCTATTTATTACAAATGACTTTATATTGCACATTGCCCCTTCAGATAGAGACGTAACATAAAGATTTTTACTCATGTACATGAAGGATGTAAGAAATAAAGTCAATTCAATTCTCCATCTCCCTCCGCAGTCTCTCTCTACCATCTCCCCTCTGACTTTCACAAATTCCCTCTCCCTTCAGTCTCTCCCTACCTTCCTCACACCTCGATCTTGTCCTCACCCCTCGGTCTCTCCCTACCCCTCTCTCCCCTCCTTACTCCATATAGCTGAGATCACTCTGCCACCCTCCTCCCTTGGTCTCCCTCTCTATATCTCCACCTCCCCTTGGACACCACAATTTCACCCTCGCCTCCCTCATTTCTTCACCCCTCGGCTTCCTCCAACCTTCCTCTCTCCTCAGTCTCTCCCTACTTCCCTATCCCCTCAGTCTCTCGTTACCTGCTTCTCCCCTCGGACTTTCCCAACCTCCCCATCCCCTTTGTCACTGCGTACATCCCACTTCCCTCAGTTTCTTACTAACCACCTCCCATCGGTACTTCCGTACCTCACTCTCCCCTTGGTGTTCTCCTCCCTCTTTTCCTGTCGGTCTCACCCACACACCTCCTACCCTCAGTCTATCCGCATATTTTACCCTCAGTCTCTCCCTACCTTATTCATGCCTCAGCCTGTCCCTACCTCCTTCTTCCCTCAAACTCTCCATACCTCACTCTCCCCTCAGTCTCTCCCACATCACTGCATCCTCAATCTATTTCTCTTCGATTTCTCCCTACCACCATCCCCCTGGTCTTCCCCTACCTTCTTCTCCCCTTGTCTCTCGCTATCACTCTCCTTCTTGGTCTTACCCTACCTTCCTCTCCACTCGCAGTCCCTACTAACCTCCACCCTCTGTCTCACCCAATCTCCCTCTCCCCAGGTCTTACTAGTTGGACACTCCCTACCTCCCTGTCCTCAGCCCTTCCTTACCTTGTCTTCCCCTTGAACTCTCCCTTACGCCCTCTCCCCTTGGTCTCACACTCACATCCTCTCCCTTCGGTCTCTCCACATCACTCACCTCCCTCAATCTCACCCCAACTCCCTCTCTCGGTCTTTCCCGCCTCCTTCTCCCCTTGATCTCCCTACCCTCCCTCTCCCCCTGAGGTCTCAATCCTTCTTTCCTACTTTCCATTAACACGGTCTGTTTCTCCCTCACACACACTCCCCTTGGTCTCTCCCTCATGTTCACCCCCCCCCCTCGGTCTCTCCCTCATGCCTCTCCCGCTCCCCTTGGTCCTCCCATACCTCTACCCCGCTCCTCAGTCCTCCCCTCCCTCTCCTGCTCCCCTTGGTCTGTCCCTCCCTCTCTCCCCTCAGTCCATTCCTACCTCACGCTCTCTCCCCTCGGACTCTCACCACCTCCCTCTCCCTCCCGGTCTCTCCCTAGATGCCTCTCCACTTGGTGTCTCACTCCCTCTTATCTCATTCTTTTATTTTGTCCAACTCCACTCAGTGTTTCTCTTCCACTTTTTCTCAGGTGCAATACTGTATATTACCTTACCAACTCACCCCATTTGCTGATGGAGAAAATTGGAGTATCATTTGAATAAATACCCCCTCTCCTAGTAAGACCCAACAGTATCGTAGATTTTCAACAGACCAAACCAAAATGAAGACTAAAGAGCATTCAAGACAAGTGATAATATCGAAGCACAAATCTGGGGAAGGGTACAAGACCATCTCAAAGGCACTGAACATTCCTCAGAACTCAGTGTAGTCCATTGTGAAACAGTGGGAAAAATACGAAATCACAGCCACACTGCCCAGGTCAGGCGATCCCTCTAAACTTAGTCACCGGAGAAGATTGGCACTTGTAAGAGAGGTTACTGTGACAACAACAGTCACTCTGAGTGAGCTGCAGGAGTCAGTGGCTGCAACTGGAGATGAAGTTCATGGCTCCACAATCTTTAAAGCTTTCCACAAAACAAGTATTTATGGAAGAATGGCAAAGAAGCAGCCCGGCTAAAAAAAATTATCCTTGCCTGTAAATACTGCAAAGAGTCACACAGAAGAAACTGTAAAGGTGCGGAAGAAGGTCTTGTTATCAGATGAGACCAAAATGGAAGTTTTTGGCCTCAACTCTAAGCTGTACATGAGGCCTAAATCCAATATTGTGCATCAACCAGGTAACCCCATCCATACTGGAATGTATGGTATCCCATCATGCTATGAAGATGATTTTCAGCAGCAGAGACCAGAAATCTAGTCAGGATTGATGGGACGATGAATGCTGTTAAATACAGAGAGATCCTGGATAAAAACTTGCTAGCCTCTGCTAGAAAGCTTAAACTGGGAGAAGTTCATCTTTCAGCAGGACAACAAGCCAAATCACACTGCCTGAGAAACCATGGAGTGGCTTCAAATGAAGACAATTGATGTCCCTGAGTGGCCCAGTCAGAGTCCTGACCTTAACCCCATCAAACATCTCTGGCAAGACGTCAAGATTGCTGTCCACCAGCACTCCCAACTAACCTGGCACAGCTTGAGAAAATTTGCAAGGAGGAATGGACAAACCTTGCTCCGTCACATTGTGCACAGTTAATAGAGACTTATCTAAAAAGACTACCGGCTGTAATAGCTGTGAGAGGTGGTTCAACTGAGCACTGAGCAAAGGGGAATGAATGCTTTTGAACTGCTGACATTTCAGTTTTAGAATTTTTAGGTTTTTCATGCTTTACAACTTTCCCGGTTGTTTGGGCTCTACTGTGGAAAAAAGGAGCAAATAAAAATTCTCAGTTAATTGACCAAAATCCTTAGTTGTAATATTTGATCACGGAAGTGATCAAAGGGTTGGCTGAATATTTTTACTGAGGCAGTATTTCCACTGCCCCAACAAAGCAACGAGTATAATCAAAGACTCCAACCACCCCGTCTTCTCCCCCCTTCCATCAGGCAGAAGATACAAAAGCCCGAAAGCATGTCTCACGAGACTGAAGGAGAGTTTCTTCCACGCTGTTATAAGAATCCCGAACACATCCCCAGTATGATAACATGGATCCTTGACGTCACAATCGTTTTTATTATGATCTTGCACCTCATTGTCTGCCTCCTCTACACTTCCTCATTGGCTGTGACACTTTATTCTGCATTATGTTACTGTTTGACCTTGTTCTACCTCAATACACTGTGTAATGATGTGATCTGTGTGAATGATATACAAGACAAGATTGTCACTCTATCTCGGTACACGTCAACAATAATAAACCAATTCCATTTCCGTTATTGTTTGACCTTGTTCTACCTCAATACACTGTGTAATGATGTGATCTGTGTGAATGATGTACAAGACAAGATTGTCACTGTATCTCAGTACACGTCAACAATAATAAACCAATTCCAATTCTGTTATTGTTTGACCTTGTTCTACCTCAATACATTGTGTAATGATGTGATTTGGAGGTCTCAAGATGGCGCTTATGGAGTGAGATTTTTTTAGGCTTCGCTCCAATCCTTTTACTTTTTTCTGCCTACAAACACCCCCTAATTGACCTGTTTATACCTATTCTAAAGGGGTTCATATTTATGAAATATTTTTCAACTGTTTGAATCATTTTCAACTCGTTAAAATGTCTAAATCACGAGAACCTAAGAAATCGAAACAGACGAAAGACCCGTTAACTTTGGAAGCAATGGCGAAACTTATGGACGATAGACTTGAAAAACTGGAGAATAAATTAACCCCAAAGCTTTCTGCACTGGATGAAATTTTAAAGACAGTCGATGCAAAACTTCAATCACTTACACTGGATTCACAACAACAACAACAAGCAAGAATCTTAGTTCTTGAAGATGCCGCTCGCCAGAGAGATCGTAAAATTGAAATTCTGCAACAACAGCAAGCTTCGACTTTTCAACTGCTGGATCATTATAAATCTAAAATCACTGATCTTGAAAACCGCTCTGGAAGACAAAATCTCCGGATAATTGGGCTTCTGGAAAATTTTGAGAACGGTGATCTGACTGTATTTTTCTCTAAATTTTTAATGGACGTCTTCAGCTCAGAAGTTCTGGATACCCCTCCAATAACCGACCGTGCACATCGCATTTCTCGTTTTCAACCAGCTGCAGGTACGAAACCACGACCAGTGATCCTCCGGATTCATTATCCTCATACCAACGAACGTTTGATTCGGGCTGCCCGGAAAAAGGGTATGATCAGCTTTCAAAATTTTAAATTTCGTATTCTGGAAGACTATAGTCCCAAAGTTTTAAGGGCAAGAATGGCTTTTAAATCGGTTATGTCGGAAATTCATCAGAAAGGCTACAAACAAGCGCTGTTACTTCCAGCACAATTGAGAGTTACTCTCCAAGATGCAACTTATCGGCTGTTCAAATCTCCAGCGGATGTTCAAAGATTCCTTGAAAAATAGTATTTTTTTTACTGCGAGTTGACTAATGTATTGTAATTTTACTATTTGTATTAAATTTTCTTTTCTTTTCTTCATGCTAATAATTAGCCTATAGATTTGGATCTTTTATAATTTGATGATTTTTGTTTGATGGCTAACAGTGTATTTCTTACACACGGTAAAGGTCTGTTTTTTTGGTTTATTCTGAGTCCGTTCTTTTTATATTATTATTTTGTTAGTTTTGAAAGTAACTCATTAGGTTCTTCTTTTAAGTTCATATACATTTTTTAATATTTCTAACGCTTAAATATTAAGGTTTTTTTAATTAAAAACTTTTCTAGGATGTCGTTTCTTTTCCCCAAAAGACCTTAGTGCTTGGATACGTCACATCCGTTTGGATGTGTCTGAATAACTTTAATGACTTTCTTTTAAAATACTAATACAATATTATCCATTTATGGGTTTTAACGTTTTAATTTTTTTCTTTTTTTCTTTTAATCCTTTTGTTTTATATATATATAACACTAATTTTATAGTTTAATCTTTGTTATATTAACCCTTTCTTAAAATATGGGTTTTGTATCTTTTTAAAAACTTTTTTATTTGAGTTGCCGTCTTGAGACATGGGGGTAAAATTAGTTTTATATTGCCTGCTTGCCTCTTTTTGGCTTTTTTTCTGGGGTTTTGAGGGTGGAGGGAGGGGGACTTTTCTTTTTGCTTGCTTCACGCTTAGTTTTACTTCATGGGCTGACTTTCCTCCTTGAACTTACTTCCCTCTTCCGGATTCATGAGGTCATCTTTTGTTTAACCTTACATGTTAATTGTAATAAATATTGTCAATATGGATAAGATTATTAATTTTGTTTCTTGGAATACTAATGTTTTAATCATCCGATCAAACGGAAAAAAGTATTCAAAGTATTCCACAGAATGAATGCTAATATTATCTTTCTACAAGAGACTCATGTGAGGAAGGTGGATAGTCAACGTTTTTTTAGGTTTTGAAAAGCCCAACAGTATCACTCGAATTCCCAAGCCAAAGTAAGAGGCGTTTCCATTTTTATAGATTCTTCAACCTCTTTTATTCACTATGAAACAATTTCGGACCCAGAAGGTAGATTTTTGCTTATTACTGGTTCACTTTTTAATCAAAAACTTGTTTTAGTTAATGTTTATGCTCCGAATACTGATTGTCCTGAATGTTTAAAGTGTTTATTTACATCCTTTCCTAATTTAAATGAGTACATGTTGATAATGGGTGGGTATTTTAACTGTTGCTTCAACCCTTCGATGGATAGATCTTAGCCCACCAAAGCTCTTCCGAATAAATCGGCCTCTCTTATTAATTCCTTTATGGTTGATTCTGGAATCTCCGAAATTTGGCATTTTTTACATCCCAATGACAAAGAATTTTCATACTTTTCCCATGTTTATCATAATTATTCAAGAAATGACTACTTCTTTATTGATCATCATTTACTTACAGATGTTATTGATTGTAAATATGATTCTATTACCATTTCTGATCATGCACCTTTGAAGTTATCTATTAAGACAATGGATTCATCTTCTAATGCTAAATCTTGGAGGTTCAACTCTATTTTATTGCAGGACCCAGACTTCCTTAATTTTATTAAACAACAAATTGATTTGTTTTTCTCAACAAATTTTACAGAAGAGATCTCTAGTGGAACATTATGGGACACTTTTAAAGCATTTATTCGTGGACAGATTATTTCATACTCTGCTGGAGTTAGGAAGTGAACTAATTCGGAAATATTAACATTGGTTGATAAAATTAAAGCAATTGATAAGATTTATTCAGTGACCCCTAGCAAAGAACTTTATAAAGAAAGGGCTGAACTTCAAATGGAGCATAGTCTGTTATTATCCTCTTCAACTGAAAATCTGTTAATTAAATCTGGAACCCAGTTTTATATACATGGAGATAAATCTGGTAAATTATTGGCTAATCAATTGAAAACTGCTTCGGTTAAATGACAAATTACTAAGATTCGTAATCAAGGTGGTGCTTTGACGATTGATCATAAAGAGATAAATAAAGCTTTTTAAGATTTTATAATTCTTTTCATCAATCAGAATTTGTTGAGGATTCTTCTATAATGGATGACTTTTTCAGAAAATTGAATTTCCCAAAATTAACTACAGAAGATAGTGTACTTCTAGACGCACCTATTACGGAAACTGAAATAAAAGAGGATATTTTTTCAATGAATTCAGGTAAAGGCCCTGGTCCGGATGGTTATACTGCAGAATTTTTAAAATCCTTTTCCTCTATACTCTCTCCTTGGCTTTGTAAAATTTTTAAAGATGTGTTAACTGTAGGTAAATCGCCACAATATTTTTATGATACTTCTATTTCTCTAATTCTTAAAAAAGATAAAGACCCCACTGAATGTGCATCCTATCGGCCTATATCTTTGCTGAATACAGACTTTAAGATTTTTAGTAAAATTTTGGCCACTAGACTTGAAAATTTATTACGTCAAATTATCTCTGAAGATCAGACTGGATTTATTAAAAATCATTATTCATCTTTTAACATCAGAAAATTGATTAATATTATTTATATTCCTTCATCCAAAATACTAGAATGTGTCATTTCATTAGATGCTGAAAAAGCATTTGATAGAGTTGAATGGCCATATTTATTTAATACGTTGCAGCATTTTAATTTTAGTTCGAAATTTATATCATGGATTAAGTTAATATATTATAAACCTTTGGCTTCGGTTTTCACCAATAATCAAAGATCTTTTTTTCAGTTATTCCGTGGTGCGAGGCAAGGCTGTCCTTTAAGTCCTTTACTATTTGACATTGCTTTGGAACCTTTAGCTATCGCCATTCGTGAATCACCTAATATTTTGGGTATTACCTGTGGGGAAGGGACTTATAAGTTATCATTATATGCTGATGACTTGTTACTATTCATATCTGACTCTGAGAGATCTACTCCTGCTATTTCGTCCTTGCTAGTTCAGTTTAGTAGCTTTTCTGGTTACAAACTGAATTTTAATAAGAGTGAATTATTTCCATTAAATATGCAAGTTCCAATTTATCAACACTTAATATTTAAAGTTGTCATATATCATTTTACTTATTTGGGTTTTAAAATTACCAAGAAACATAAGGATTTATTTAAAGTTAATTTTTTACCTTTAATTGACCAAATTAAGCAACTTGTTACCAGGTGGTCTCCATTATCTTTGTCATTGGTTGGTCGAATTAATGCTATTAAGATGATAGTGTTACCCAAAAGTTTATATTTATTCCAAGCACTACCAATTTTTATTCCTAAATCTTTTTTTGATATTATTGATTCTAAAATATCTTCGTATCTGTGGCAGAGTAAAAACCCTAGACTAAGCAAAATATATTTACAGAAGCCTAAGAAGGAGGGTGGTTTGGCTTGCCAAACCTGAGATTTTACTATTCGGCAGTCAATATTCGATATTTAGTATTTTGGACACAAGAATCGATTATAGCATCTTGCCCACAATGGGTAAATTTGGAATGAAAAATTGTACAAGACTTTTCATTGTTTTCAATTTTAGGATCTTCACTTCCTTTTTCTTTATCTAAATTGAATAAACAAATAACTAATCCCATAGTTAAACATACATTGCGAATATGGTTTCAATTTCGTAAATTTTTTGGCTTGAATAAGTTTATCTTATCAAGCCCTATAGTATCTAACATTTTTTTTTGGACCCTCTTTTATGGATCAAACCTTTGTATTATGGAAAACAAAAGGTATAACATGTTTTTGTGATCTACTTTTAGATAATAGTTTTATGTCCTTTGAACAGCTATCTAATAAATATAATTTACCTAAAACTCATTTTTTTAGATATTTGCAAGTTAGAAATTTCTTGAGACTTCCGGTAAGATGGCGATTGTTTAGCTGCTCCGAACTTTTGTTCCGTTACTGTCGCTATCTTTGCACTAAATGTCTCCATTTTTTTTAAACTTAGTTAGAAATTTCTTGAATAATATGTTACAGAAATTATGTCCAATGGACATTGCAGAAAAAAAGTAGATCTGGATCCTTGCCTGAAGGGTTTAGTAGCCACCATTTATAATATGATCATGAAAATACAACCAGGGGTATCAGAAAAAATTAAGAAGGAATGGGAAAAAGAACTTCATTGTCTTATACCCACTGAGTAGTGGGAGAAAATTTTACAATTAGTCAATTCCTCTTCTATTTGTGCTGAACATGCCCTAATACAATTTAAGGTTATACATAGGGCTCACATGTCCAAGGATAAACTTGTTCGATTTTACTCTCATGTTAATCCAACCTGTGACAGATGTCATTCTGAAGTAGCTTCATTGACCCACATGTTCTGGTCTTGCCCTTGTTTGCAAAATTATTGGAAAGATATTTTCGGTACTATTTCAACAGTTCTGAATATCAAATTGCAACCGCATCCTATTACTGCAATTTTCGGTTTACCAATGGTGGATAATAGTTGTTTATCCCCCTTAGCTCGACGGATGATTGCATTTGTTACATTAATGGCTAGAAGATCTATCCTATTGAACTGGAAAGAAATTAATCCTCCAACTACATTTCAGTGGTTTTCTCAAACTCTCTCTTGTTTGAGCTTAGAAAAAATTAGAAGTGTTGTCTTTGATTCTTCAGTTAAATTTGAAGAAACTTGGAGACTATTTATCCAACATTTTCATATCAGTTAAACTGACTTTTCCTAAACCCTGTTTCTATTATCCTTAATTATTTGGATGGAGGTGCGGAGTTATTGACGCTACTGTGTATATTTGACATAATGCAATGGCCCATGTTGGTTAGGTTTTTTTTTCTTCTTTTTTGGGGATTTTTTTTCTTCTTATTTACTCCCTTTTTTCGTAATTACTATGAGTTTGGGAGGTTATTATATATGGATTTTCATCTATATGAATGTATACTTAACCTATTAATTATGTACTTTCAAACTCTCTGGATTCATGTTTCATTTATGTTTGTTTAAAATTAATAAAAAGATTTAAAAAGAAAGAACGATGTGATTTGTGTGAACGATATACAAGACAAGATTGTCACTGTATCTCGGTACACGTCAACAATAATAAACCAATTCCTATTCTTTTATTGTTTGACGTTGTTCTACCTCAATACACTATGTAATGATGTGATCTGTGTGAACGATATACAAGACAAGATTGTCACTGTATCTCAGTACGCGCTTCACTTTTAATCTGCATTTTGTCATTGTTTAAAAAAAACAGCACCATATACCTCCGTTAAACTCAGAGTTATGTCATCCATTACTGAAGGTATTAATCAGATTGAAAGAGTGCTGAAAATTTACAAGGACGTTGCTGGGATTGGAGGATTTGAGTTATAGGAAAGGTTGAACAGGGTAGGACTTCATCCCCGGAGAGTAGGAAATGGAGGGGAGATTTGACAGAGGTATACAAAATTATGAGGGGCATAGATAGCGTAAATGCAAGCAGGCATTATGGCTACTCTCAGAAGCTCCAAAAGAAATCCGGACCCGGGCAATGGGAAGCTCAAGAAAGCTGACGAATTCTCGGAGGAACCCCCCTGGGTAAAGAGACTAGAATCTCAAATCAGCAATATCAGCATTGAGATAACTCAACTAAAAGAGAAATTTGAAGGAAAATTTGACTCTCTTAGCCTTGATCTTAAAGAAGTTAGTCGAAGTGCTGCGGACCATTATTCTCCTTTGGAAAAAGCCCAACAACAGATCGTTGATCTCGAAGCTCAATCACGTCGGAACAATATTCGAATTGTTGGATTCAAAGAGAAATCAGAATCGGCCGACACACTGGATTATTTCGCAAAAATGTTTCAGTCTTTGTTTCCAGAGGTTTGTTTACAGCCTTCAGATATCGAAATGGCTCACAGAATCGGCAATTTAAAATTTTTGGATCAAGGTAAAAACAGACATATTGTTGTGTGTATTCTCCATTTCAGAGACAAAGACCGTATTATTAAGCTTGCGAGAGAAAAAAAGACTCTTTCGGTATCAGAATTCAAACGTACGCTTTTTTGAAGATTTTCCACGTGAAATTGTTAAGAAGCGTATTGGATTTGCATCTGTTATGAAATCAGCGTATGAAAAAAAGCTCTTTCTACTGCTTCGGTATCCAGCAAAATTAAGGCTCTTTGTCAAAAAGTCTGGCTTTCATTTTTTGATGATCCAGTCGAAGCACTGAGTTTTATTTATTCTTTATCCGATGCATCCGATGACAAGTCTGAAGCCTGAAGCTTGAATGATTTATGGCTTGATTGTCTCGGGGTGTAAAGTGTGATGAGATTGGAAGATTTGATGGTTACAGTAGTCTTTACCTTAAAATACATTTTTATTTCTGAAAAAGACTGGTTTGGATGGCTTCAATTTCAGAAGATTTAGAGGGAGAACTGTTGATAGACTGTAATAAGTTTGAACCATTTAGATTTTTTTCTGCAGCATTTAAATGAATTAATTGTTTTTTTGTTTCAAATGCTTTTATAAAGATTACTTTAAAGTAATTATTTGGATTTCTTTATGTTTTAAAGATAGATCGGGCAATTTAAAGATGCTGATTGTTTTTCTTCTGTGCAAATGTTTCAAGAATTGTTTTGGATGTGTTTTTCTTCCCTTATCTAATGTTATGAGGGTTACTTTCAATTGAAGGTTGTTTTGTTTTACAAGAAAAACACTTTCCTTCCAAGTTAATTATATTGAGATATATGTTGACTGTAATGAGTTTTATGTTCGGTAGAGGGAGGCAGAGATTATTTTTCTCTTTCTTGTTTTACTTAGGTAGGCAGAGCTTGGATTTGCATCTATGCTTTTCTTGGGGCTTGCGTTGATTGATATCAACTTGTTTCTGGGCTTTGTAGTTTTGGTGGGATTTTTTTCCCCCATTATGGAATCCCGGAGCATACGCCAATTATTTTTATTGTTGTTCATCTCCGCCATTTTCGACTACCCTATCCTGACATGCGTCTAACTATTGTTTTTAGATACAAAGCTCCATGATGATATCTAAACAGCTAAATGTTTTAACTTGAAATGTTTGCGGTTGGAATCATCCTATTAAGCATAAGAAAACATTTGAAGTTATTAACCAATTCCAGCCTGATATAATCTTTGCTCAAGAGACGCATATCAGGTTATGTGATAAAAATCGATTTTTTAAATTTTGGAAGGGTCTTCAGTTTCACACAAACTCCCAGAGTAAAACTGGGGGTGTATCTATTTTTATTGATTCTAATATTCCTTTTAATCAGGAGGATATTATCGCTGATATTAATGGTAGATTTTTGACTGTTAAGGGAATAATTTGTAATAGGAAAAAGGTTTTTGTTAATATTTATGGACCAAATGTTGATGACCCCTAATTTTTTAAAGCTGTTTTTGCTCTATTACCTGATTTAAATGAATATATGCTATTAATGGGTGATGATTTTAATACTTGCTTAAATCCTTTGATGGGTAAGTGATCATCCAAATATCAACTCCCTAATCGTTCTGCATCACTTATTAATTCCTTTTTACCTTTGTAATTGATTACGGTTTAATTGAGATCTGTAGGCGTATGCACACTAGTGATAGAGAATACTCTTTTTTTCTCACATGGTCATAATAAATATTCAAGAATCGACTATTTTATAGTTGACTCTCGACTTCTATTCAATGTTCAGGAATGTGAGCATGATGCAATCGTTATCTCTGATCATGCTCCTTTAAACGTAATATTTGAACTGAAATATGCTGTTTCTACCAGGCCATTTTGGCGTTTTCCAGAACATTTATTTCGAAGTTCAGAATCTGTTGAGTTCATCGAAGCTCAGATAAAAGTGTTTCTTTCTCTTTAATAATACAGGAAACGTCCCTAAGTTAGTAATTTGGGATACATTAAAGGCTTATCTATATGGTCAAATTATTTCGTATATAGCTAAACTGAAGAAACAAACAAGAATGGAATTAGATAAAATCTCTAAACAAATTAAAAAACTAGATGACTAGATATAACTAGATATAAAGTCAATTTTATATTTTTGGGGATAAGAATAATAAGCTCTTAGCTTCTCAATTAAGAGCAGCTAGAGCTAAAAGACAAATCTTAAAGATTCGTTAAAATAATGGAGATATAGCAAGTAATCATGAGGACATTAATAATACTTTTCAAGATTTTTACCATGATCTTTATAGATCTCCATTTCCTGCAGATTCCTCTAAAATGAAGGCTTTTTTACATAAGATTAAATTTCCACAAATTTCTCTTGAAGATCAACAGATGCTTGATGCTCCAATTACCGAGCATGAAATTCAGAAAGCTATTTTATCAATGCAATCAGGTAAAGCTCCTGGACTTGATGGTTATTCAGTGGGATTTTACAAACAATCTGAAAGATTACTAT
This sequence comes from Hemitrygon akajei, assembly GCF_048418815.1. Taxonomy (NCBI): domain Eukaryota; kingdom Metazoa; phylum Chordata; class Chondrichthyes; order Myliobatiformes; family Dasyatidae; genus Hemitrygon; species Hemitrygon akajei. Next base: position 3,533,918 of record NW_027331958.1, on the reverse strand, counting down.
CTCTGTATCTTTTGGAAATATGTCATGAATCCTTTGAGAAAGTTAATTTACCTTCTTCTTTTTATGAAGCATCTATTTCCTTAATTCTTAAAAAAAGATAAAGATCCTGTTGAATGTTCATCATATAAACCTATTTCACTATTAAATGTGGATGCAAAAATTCTCTCTAAAATAATGACTAATCGCTTGGAAATTTTTTTAACTAAAATCATTTCTATGGATCAAAAGGGGTTTATTAAAGGCTGTTATTCTTTCTCTAATGTTAGGAGATTGAAGAACATTATATTTCATCATTATCTAAGCAACCTCAATGTATTATCTCTCTCAATGAAGAAAAGGCATTTAATAGAGTTGAGTGGCCATATTTGTTTAAAGTATTAGAAACATTTTGTTTTGGTAATAATTTCAATAGATGGATTCAAATGATTTATAAGAATCTGATTGCCACGGTCATTACTAATAACTGCAGGCCTTGTTTTTTCTCACTTTCTCGTGGCACTAGACAGGGATTTCCATTAAGTTCTTTATTATTTAATCTTGTATTGGAGCCTTTAGCTATAACACTACGTGAAGCTAAAAATATTCATGGTATCTCTATGAATGGAACCATACATAAGATTTCTCTTTATGCAGGTGATCTTTTGGTTTTTATTTCAAATCTTGAGGAACCAATTCCTAATTCTTTGGGAATACTAAAAGATTTTGGTAAATTTTCAGGATATAAACTTAACTTGAATAAAAGTGAATTGTTTCCATTAAATATCTATGTTAGTATATATAATGATATTCCTTTAAGAATTGTTAATACATTTAGATATTTGGGTATTATAATTACTAAAAAATATAAAGAACTCTATAAAGCGAATATAGTTCCTTTAATGAACTCCATGAAACAACTATTTTCTAGATGGAATCCATTTATTTTTTCTTTAAAAGGTCGTATTCATGCTGTGAAAATGATGATTTTACCTAGACTTTTATATATTTTCCAAAATATACCTATCTTTTTAACTAAAAAAAATTTCAATCAAATTGACTCTCTTATTTCTTCTTTTATTTGGAACAATAAGAGAACAAGAATTAGTAAGTATCATTTACAAAAATTTAAAAAAGATGGTGGACTTGCACTTTCTAATTTATGACTGTATTATGGGCTGTGAATATTAAACAATTATGTTTTTGGTTATATTGGCTTGATAAGAACCAAAAACCATTATGGGTTGATTTGGAATTAAAAGCTGTTAAACAATTTTATTTAACTTCAATTTTAGGAGCTCCATTACCTTTACAGCTCTCTGAAATTCCAAATTTAAATCTCTATCCGGTTATTAAACAATTCCTATGGATTTGGTTTCAGTTTTGTAATTTTTTAAAATTTTAAACAATTTACGTTGTCTAGCTTTTTTTGTATCGAAACTTTTCATTTAAACCTTCAACAAGTGACCCCATTTTTCCTCTATGGAAAAATAAAGGAATCCATTCTTATACAGATTTATTTTGTGATGGTCGATTGATGACTTTTGAGGAGTTAATTAATAACTTTTCTCTCACTCATACACATTTTTTGCAATATTTTCAGGTTAGACATTTTTTCCAACAATATTTACCTAAGTTTCCATATTTACAAGAATCTGATTTGTTGGATACCATTTTGAAATTGAATCCCTTAGTGAAAGGTTCCATTAGCAGAATTCATCATTTATTTTTGTTACAAAAAGAGAACCTATCACTAAAGATTAAACAAGATTGGGAGAGAGAACTTAATATGACCTTTGTTAATGAAGATTGGCTTCGCGTTTTGAAAAATGTAAATTCTTCTTCTGTATGTGCCAACCATTGTTTAATTCAATTTAAGATTGTTCACCATTATTACTTAACAAAGGAGGGACTATCTAAAACATTTCCTCGTATAGACAACTATTGCGATAGATGTAAAACTGAAGTAGCTACTTTGTCACATATGTTCTGGTCATGTTCTTCATTAAAATCGTTTTGGAAATCTTTATTTTCTACAATTTCTAAAGCTTTGAAAATTAATTTACAACCTAGTAGATTGACTGTTCTATTTGGAATAGTTCTGCATTACATTCAGGGTATCTCATCTTCAGATCAACATGTAATTACATTTGTTACATTACTGGCCAGAAGGGCTATTTTATTAAAATGGAAGGATGTTTCTTCCCCTACATTAATTGAATTGTTTTCTCAAGTAATGCTATGTCTTAGTTTCGAAAAAATTAGAACTTTTGACCCTCAATTTGATTTTGAGAGAAGATGGGGTTCTTTTGCCAAATATTATCATTTAATTTGAATTAAGTTATATGGTTTCCTTCCAATTTTATTTTTTTATAGTTATGAAATGGCGGTTGATGACTTTTTAAAAATATATTTAGATGATGGTCGAACGTATTGCTCCAGGGGGTTGATTCCTAATGGGTTTTTTTGTGTAGTTAGTGGGGTATTTTCCTAGTTAGATGGGTTTTTTTTCCATCCTTTTCCTATATATTTTTTTTTCCATTTTTATATTTTACGATCAGTTTTTCTTCAGCTTTATTAATTGTATACATATTAATCTGTTGAAGTGTTGTATCATTTTATAGCTGTTGAAGATTACATACCAATAAAAAGATTCTAAAAATGAAAATGAGACGTGTCCGATAGTGGAGGAGTCTCGGACCAGAGGGCACAGCCTCAAAATACAACGATGTCCCTTTAGAACAGAGATAAGCAGGAATTTCTTTAGCCAGAGGGTGGTGAATCAGTGAAATTGATTACCACAGACGACTGTGGGGTCACGTCATTGGGGATACACTAAGTGGCCACTTTACGAAGTCCACTCGCACACTTGTCCATTAATACAAGACCAATATCTAATTAGCCAATTACATTCTATACATAATGAAGTAGACATTGAGGGCACATAGTGACACTGATTTCATTAGCAACACAAACTTGTAACCCTATGGGTTTCCTCTGGGTGCTTTGGTTTCGGTTTCCTCCCACAGTCTAAAGACATACCAGTTAGTAGTTTAATTGGTCTTTATAAATTTTCCCTGTGAACAGCAACACACATAAAATGCTGGATGAACTCAGCAGGTCAGGCAGCACAGATGGAAAAGAATAAACAGTCAACATTTCAGGCGGTGACCCTTCATCAGGTCTGGATAAAAGGACTGGCGAAATGAAGATGGATTTCTCCTCTTTCTTTCATATCTTGATGAAGGGACTTGGCTCGAAAGATCGACTGTTCACTCTTTTGCATAGATGCTGCCGGGCTTGCTGAGTTCCTGCAGCATTTTGTGTGTGTTGCTATTCACAGGCAATTTATAAAGACCAATTAACTGACTAACTGGTACATCTTTGGACTGTGGGAGGAAACCGGATCACCCAGAGGAAACCCACAGAGGGTGGTACGTATGCAGAATGAGCTGCCACTGGAAATCATTGAGACAGGTACGATAATGACATTTAACAGGCACCTCTGCCCCACTGTGATGCTTGCCTCGGTAACGTCACCCAGCTCCGCCCCTGACCCAGTCCGTCTCTCATTCACACCGTCAGCCACCTCCCACTCCTGCACTCTGCTCTCCAGAAACTCTGCTGGCTGTGCCTGAAATTGTCCCAAACCCCTTCACCCACCATCCCTGTGTTCACTAATCTGGTTAAGTAACATACAACCCAACTTTGCTTTCACATCCCAACATAGCCTCACCACTTCCTCGCAGTGTAATCTCCTCCAGCCTCTTAACACTCCCTCCAGTCCCAGCCTCTCGGAGTGTAATCACTGCATTTCCAGCCGTGCCTTCTCCTCAGTCTTCAAGCCTGAAATTCTCTGCTGAAACCTCTCTGCCTCCCCAACTCCCTCCACTCCCTACTGTTGTTTTACCAAACCGGGTATCTGGACATTTCTGATCACCAGCTCTAATGCCGTGTGTCCCGGTGTCAAATTGGATTCATAATGTTCCCGAGGTCCCTTCAGTACTTTTCACCCATTAAATACAGGCTGTCTCTGCTCGTCTACAGAAACAATAAATAACATCTACTTCTTCTTACTGTACACAGCATGCAGTTTGTCCCTACAAGACATTACTCACTCAGAAAACCCAGGATCAGCAGCACAACCCTCAGTTCAGCCGGTGACATTCTGGAAATGAAAGATTGGAATTAACTCAGTGAGAAATGACACACTGGGGCTGAGGACAAGGTGTAAATGGGGATGGGAACTGAGGATTGAAAGTGATATCCACCTACAGTGGGATAGATTCATCACTCCCTCACTGAGACCCCACGGACAGATGTGAGCACTCCCTCTCTCCGTCACTGTCCCCACATACAGTAAGTTCCCCCACTCTTCCTCACTGGGATCACACATACAGTGAGATCTCCCTCTCTCCCTCACAGGGATTACACAGTGAGATCTCCGTGACTGAGACCCCGGACAGAGCTGAGAAACCCCTTCCTGAAACCTCACAGATGGATGAGACAGAGGAGCTCCATCTACTTTCATTTATTTACACTCCCTCTCTCTCTGCAACAGCCACACACACAGAGCAGAAGACAAATTTTCAGGTGCAATCAGTTTCTACTGGGAATGTCTACTCACGTGTGACTCCCGATGAGGTGTTGCTGTGTGAACCGGAGGGAGATGGGACCACCTACAACCTCCTCACTCTCTGCTGTGAGTGGCGTCAGACGCAGCAACAGGCCAACGACTACCTTCCGCACCGGCTTCTCGAAGCAATGAAACCAGAGCTGGGCGGTGGAACAGTTGATGTATGATTGGAAAAAGTATGCAAAGCAAACAAACAAAATCTAGCCTGAGGCTCTGAAATGAAAAGCCTATTGTTCCCAGTCAGTGAGTTTCCTCTAACAATCATGGCTTCAGTGATGGGTCAGTACTGAGCAGAGGAACAGGAATGGACAGAAGTGCTAAAGAGAAAATATTCACAGGATTACTGTAGCTAGGGATATTGGTCCCCCTTGGGTTCAGATGTAACCCGTTTCCCTTCAACTGCTCTCCACTGTAAAGGTGTAGGGTTTCCTGAAATGGATTCTCCTCTGCCAGTCCTGAAGGTGGGTTGGCCTGAAATGTGAATTCTTTGTTACTTTAGATAGATATTGCCTGACCTGCTGAGTTCCTCCAGCATTTCAGGCTGTAAGACATCAGAGTAGAATTAGGCCATTTGTCCCATCAAGTCTGCTCCACCGTTCAATCATGGCTATTCCATTTTTTTACCCCTCCTGGTCCCCACTCCCCAGCCTTCCTCCTGTAACCTTTGATGCCATGTCCAATCAAGAACCAATCAAGTTGTACCTTAAATACACTCAACAACCTGGCCTCCACAGCTGTCTGTGGTAATAATTTCCACAAATTAACCACCTTCTAGCTAAAGAAATTTATCTGCATCTCCATTTCCAATGAAGAACCCTCAATCCTAAGGTTATGCCCTCGTGTCCTGGCCTCCCTCACCATGGGAAACATCCTTTCCACATCTAGTCTGTTCAGGCCTTTCAACATTTGAAAGCTTTCAACGAGATCCCCCTTCATCCTAAATTCCCAGAGCTATCAAATGTTCCTCATACAATAACCCTCTCATAAGAACATAACAGATAGGAGCAGGAGTAGGCCAATCGGCCCCTCAAGCCTGCTCCGCATTCAACAAGATCATGGCTGATCCAATCTTAACTCTAGTTTTCACCGAATCCCACAAGGCAACAGTGCCAACCAACAGGGCACCATGCCGCCCATTTTATTTTATTATTCATCCCGCCCAAACCCATGTGATCACCCGGGGAAAAAAAAACCGAGTTGCCAATTGAGGAGAAAAAATCTGGAAAATTCCTCTCCGACCCATCCAGGCTATCGAAAACTGCTCCAGGAGATCATATGGCTGATCTAAACCTAGCCTCATGTCCACTTACCTGCTCGCTCACTGTATCCCCTAATGCCATTTTTATCCAGGAAAATGTCTATCTCCGTTTTGAATTTATTGAGTGTAGTAGCTTCCACAGCTCTGGGGCAGTAAATTCCACAGCCCCACTACCCTCTGAGTGAAGAAATTTCTCCGTATCTCAGTCCTGGAACGGCATCCCCTTATTTTAAGATTATGCCCCCTAGTCCTAGTTTCACCCATCATTGGGAACATTCTCCCCGCATCCACCCGATCAAGCCCCTTCACAATCTTATATGTTTCAATAAGATCGCCTCTCATTCTTCGGAACTCCAATGAGTAGAGTCCCAATCTTCTCAACCTCTCATCATACATCAACCCACCCATCCCCGGAATTAACCTAGTGAGCCTTCTCTGCACTGCCTCGAGAGCCAGTATGTCCTTTCTTAAATATGGACCCCAGAACTGCACGCAGTACTCCAGGTGTGGTCTCACCAATACCCGGTACAACTGCAGTAAGACCTTCCTGTTCTTATACTCCATCCCCCTAGCAATAAAATCCAGCATTCCATTGGCCTTCTTGACCACCTGCTGCACTTGCACACTAACTTTTTGTGTTTCCTGCACCAGGACCCCCAGTTCCCTTTGCACAGAAGCACTTTCCAGTTTCTCTCCATTTAGATAATAACTTGCTCTATTATTTTTCCTGCCAAAGTGCAAGACCTCACACTTGTCAGTATTATATTTCATCTGCCAAATGTCTGCCCAATCACTCAGCCTATCTATGTCCCCCTGCAGGGTTTCAATGTCCACCGCACTCATTACACTCCCTCCCATCTTTGTGTCATCAGCAAACTTCGATACGTTGCACTTAGTCCCTTTCTCCAAATCATTAATATAGATTGTAAAGAGTTGGGGTCCCAACACCGACCCCTGCGGAACACCAGTAGTCACCAACTGCCAGTCTGAGAATAAACCATTTATCCCAACTCTCTGTTTTCTGTTAGAAAGCCAATCCTCCACCCATGCCAGAATATTATCCCCAATCCCATGATTTTTTACTTTAAGTAATAATCTTTGGTGTGGCACCTTGTCAAATGCCTTTTGGAAGTCCAAATACACCACATCCACTGGTTCCCCTTTATCTATGTCCTCAATGTTATGTCCTCAAAGAACTCCAACAAATTTGTCAAACATGACTTCCCTTTTGTAAAGCCATGCTGACTTTGTCCTATTAAGCTATGTTTATCCAAATGCCCTGTTACTGTTTCCTTAATTATCGATTCCAACATTTTGCCAACCACAGATGTTAGGCTAACTGGCCTATAATTCACAGCCTTCTGTCTATTGCCCTTTTTAAATAAAGGAGTTACATTAGCATTTTTCCAATCTGCCGGGTCCATTGCCGAGTCCAGCGAGTTTTGAAAAATTATCACTAATGCATCCACAATCCCGACCGCCACTTCCCTTAAGACCCTAGGATGCAAGCCATCTGGTCCAGGGGATTTATCCACTTTCAGTCCCATTAATTTATCAAGTACCATTTCCTTGGTGATTTGAATCGTAGTTAGCTTCTCTCCCCCTAGAGCCCCCTGTTTATCCTCATTCCCTGAATCATCCCTGACAAACTCCCCTGAACCCTCTGCAATGCCAGTACATCTTTTCTTCATTGAGGAGCCAAAAACTGTTCAGAATACTCAAGGTGAGGCCTCACCAGTGCCTTATAAAGCCTCAGCATCACATCCCTGCTCTTGCATTCTAAACTTCTTGACATAAATGTTAACAGTGCATTTGCCTTCCTCACCACTGACTCTACCTGTAAATTAACCTTTAGGGTATTCTTCACAAGGACCCACATTTCCCTTTGCTTCTCAGGCTTTTGAATTTTTGCCCTTTTAGAAAATAGTCTGCACATTTATTTCTAATACCAAAGTGCATGACCATGCATTTTCCAACAATGTATTTAATTTGCCACTCTCTTGCCCATTCTCTTAATCTAAGCACTTCTGCAGCCTATCTGTTTCAAGAACTTACCCGCCCCTCCACCAATCTTCGTATCATCTGCAAACTTGCCAACAAAGCCATTTATTCCATCATCAAAATCATTGATGTACAGCATAAAAAGAAGTGCTCCCAACACCGACCCCTGTGGAACACCACCAGTCACTTGCATCCAACCAGTAAAGGATCCTTTTATTCCCACGCGCTGCCTCCGACCAATGCTCGAACTACGCCAGTAAATTTACTAATGTCTCCACAATCTCTTCCGCTACCTCTTTCAGAACCCTACTGTGTAGTTCATCTGGTCCGGGTGACTTATGTGTCCTTGGATCTGTCAGCTTTTCGAGCACCGTCTGCCTTGTAATAGTAACTGCACAATTCTCTTCCCACACACCCTTCAACATCTGGCACACCGCTAGTGTATTCCACAGTGACGACTGATGGAAAATACTCATATAATTCACCTGCCATCTCCTTGTCCCCAGTTATTATTTCTCTGGCCTCATTTTCTAGTGACCCTATATCCACTCTCATCTCTCTTTTCATTTAGACGTATTTGAAAAAGCTTTTACTTGCCACTGCCATATTCTTAGCTAGCATGCTTTCACATTCCATCTTTTCCCTCCAAGTGATTCTTTTAGTTGCTTTCTGTAGTGTGTTAAAAGCTTCCCAATCCTCTGTCTTCTCATTAATTTTTGCTTTGACTTCCCATGTCAGCATCAATTGTTCTATTTTGCCATATCAGTATTTTTTTGTTTTTGGAATGCATCTATCCTGCAACTTCCTCATTTTTCCCAGAAACTCTCACCTTTGCTGCTCTGCTGTCATCACTGCCAGCATCTCCTTCCAATTTACATTGGCCAACTCCTCTTTCATACCACTATAGTTTCCTCTACTCCACAAAAACACTGCTTTCATTTTTCTTTTATTCTTTCTCTCCATCAAATTTCCAGCTGAATTCAATCATTTTATGATCACTGCCTCCTCAGGGTTCTTTTACCTTAAGCTCCCAATCACCTCCAATTCATTAACATAACACCCAATCCAGTGTAGCTGATCCCTGGTAGGCTCAATGACAAACGGCTCTAAACAGCCATCTCGTAAGCATTCAACAAACTCACTCTCTTGAGATCCATTTCCAACCTGATTTTCACAATCGACCTGCATGCTGAAATCTCTCATGGCTAATCTAACACTGCCCATTTGACATGCCGCTTTCTATTTCCTGTTGTAATCTGTGGTTAACATCCCAGCTACCGTCGGGAGGCATGAATATAACAACCATCAGTGTCCTTTTACACTTGCAGTTTCTTCACTCAACCCACAAGGATTCAACATCTTCTGATCCTATGTCACATCTTTCTACTGATTTGATGCCATTCTTTACCAGCAGAGCCACACCACCCCCTCTGCCTACCTTCCTGTCCCTCCAATGTCTTGGACATTCAGCTCCCACCCACAACCATCCTTTAGCCATGATTCAGTGATGGCCAGAACATCATACTTGACAATCTGTAAAAGTGCAACAAGACCATCCACCTTATTTCTTACACTCCGTGCATTGAGATAGAACACTTTGAGGACTGCATTTGCTACCTTTTTGATTTTGCATCCCTCACGCACTGATACTCACCCTGCTGGCTGCAATTATGTCCCTTCATCTGCCTGTCCTCCTGACAGTCTGACTGCACACCATCTTTGTTTTTTTTAAACCATCCATCATATCCTGAGTCCCTTCATTCCGGTTCCCACTCTGCTGCTAAATTAGTTTAAACCCTCCCCAAAAGTCTAACAAACCTGCTCACAAGAATATTGGTTCCCCTCAGGTTCAGGTGCAACCCGTCACATTTGAACAGGTCATATCTCTCCCCCAGAAGAGAACCCAATGATACAAGAACCTGAGGCCCTGTCCCCTGTACCAGCTTCTCAAATGCGTAATAATCTATCAAATCATCCTGTTTCTACCCTCACTGGTGCATGGCACAGGGACCAATCTAGAAATTACTACCTGGGAGGTCCTGCTTCCTAGCTTTCTACCTAGCTCTCTAAATTATCTTTTCAAGACGTCTTTGCTTTACCTCCTTATGTCACTGGTACCAATATGTACAAAGACATCTGGCTGCTCTCCTTCCCTCTCCAAAATGTTGTGGACGCAGTCCGAGACATTCCTGGCATCTGGGAGACAACATACCATTCAAGTGTCTCATTCAGGTCCACAGAACCTCGTGTCTGTTCCCGTCGATTGAGCCTCCTATCACTACCCTCTCTTCCCCTTTCCCTTCTGCACGACAGACCTATGTTCAATGCCAGTATCCCAGTCTCTGTGGCATTCCCCGGGAGGTCATCCCCCACAACAGTATCCAAACAATATACTAATTATCAAGGGAAAAGCTAACAGCCTATTCCCATTTCTATTTCTCCTTAGAGTCACCCAGCTACTCACCTCCTGCAACCTCGAGGTAACTACGTCCCTGCAACTCTGATCAATTATCTCCTCACTCTCCCGTACAAGCTGAAGGTCATCCAGCTGCTGCTCCAGATCCCTAACACTGTCTTCAAGGAGCTGCAGCCGGATGCACTTCACGCAGATGTAGTTCCCCAGGAGACTCTGGGTGTCCCAGGACTCCAACATCCAGCATGAAGAACACACAACGGCCATTTACTACACTAGGTACAGTAAAGGAAAACAAAAATGGAACCTTAATGGAAGCTGACTCAGAGCCAATGACTGTTGATGTAGAAAACTGAAGAATCATCTGTTTTCCATCAATTCATAAGAATAAATACCCCATCTCTCAGTAAGTTCCAAATATCTGGAAGATTTTCAACAGACAAAACCAAAATGAAGACAAAAGTGCATTCAAGACAAGTCAGGGAAATGATAATAGAGAACCACAGATCATGGGAAGGGTACAAGACCATCCCAATGGCACTGAACATACATTGGAGCTCAGGACAGTCTATCTTGAAACTGCAGCTACGATGCAGAAGTCTGGCTGCCCCCTGAGAACTCATAAGAGAGGCTCCTGTCAAGTCAACAAAAACAAAGTTCAAAGTACATTTACTGTCAAAGTATGTATATTTTATACAGCCTTGAGATTTGTCTCCATACAGGCAGCCACAGAACAAGAAACCCAAAAGAAGCCAGAACAAAAAGACAAACCAATGCTCAAGACAGAGAGAGGGGAAAAAAACACAAATCATATAAACAGTAAATATAAACAATAAAACAGTGAGCCCATGGACACGAAGCCCAGAGACGGCCCACAGCCTCAGCATCAATGCAGCGGAGAGCAGAGGAAATGTCGCAAAGCAGCGAACAGAACCAGCCGACCCTCGCCTTCTGTCCCAATACCCTGCCTTTTCAAAACATCTGGCCCCGTGTTTAAATCGTCCAATCTCCGGGTCGTGACCCACACTAGGACCCGGACTCTGTTACACCGATACCATAAGATATAGGAGCAGAGTTAGGCAGTTTGGCCCATCGAGGTTACGCTGCCATTTCATCATGGCTGATTCAAGTTTCCTCTCAGACCTAATCTCGTGCCTTCTCCCCACATCCCTTCACCAATCAAGAATCTATCAAACTCTGCTTCAAATATACATAAAGATTTGGCCTCCACAACTGCCTGTGACAAAGAATTCCACAGATTCATCACTCTCTGGCTGAAGAAATTCCTCCTCATCTCCGTTCTAAAAGGACACCCTGTATTCTGAGGCTGTCTCCTCTGGTTTTAGACTCTCCCATCAGAAAGAACATCCCCTCCATATCCACTCTATCAAGGCCTTTCACCATTTGTTAGGTTTCAATGAGGTCAACATTCATTCTTCTGAATTCGAAGGAATACAGTTCCAGAGCCATCAAACACTCTTCATACAACAAGCCATTCAATCCTGGAATCATTTTCTTCAACTTCCTTTGAACTATGAACCTCCTTTGAACCCTCTCCAATTTCAGCACTTCCTTTCTAAAATAAGGAGTCCAAAACTTGTCACAATACTCCAATTGAAGCCTCACCTGTGCTGTATAAAGTCTCAACATTACATCCTTACTTTTATATTCTAGTCCTAATATTGTCTTTGCCTGTTTCATCACAGAATCAAATTGCAAATTAACTTTTATGGAATCCTACACAAGGACTCCCAAGTCCCTTTACTCCTCTGTTTTGGGATTTACTGTTCATTGAGAAAATAGTCAATCCTTTCATTTCTTCTACGAAAGTGCATGATCATTCACTTCCCGACATAGTATTCCACCTGCCATGTGTCCAAGTCCTTCTGTAGCCTTTCCACATCCTCAAAACTACCTGCCCCTCCATCTATCTTCACATCACCTGCAAACTTTGCAACAAAGCCATCCATTCCATCATCCAAATCAATGACATAAAATGTTTAAAGACTCGATCCAAACACAGATCCCTGTGGAACACCTCTGCTCATTGAAACGACATGTACTTGACATTTCGAATAGGCCATGCACTCAGATTGATCAGATCTCCCTCTTAATTTAGGTGGACGGGCTCCGAAACTCCTCCACTCCAGCTTTTCTCCACTCAGCGCATCTTGACCTCACTCCAACTATTCCTCCTCGAACATGACTCGACCTCCCTCCAAATCCGTCTCGCACCCACACACCTCAACCCTCGAGTCAGCCTTGCCTTTGCTCACCTCTTCATTATTTATGGTGATCGTTTGCCACAATGTTCCACAGAAAAAGTGTTACTAATAAAGTATTTAGTTGTATGTCTCGCTTTATGAACCACAGGTAAACTGTTGCACGTCTTCAGTAGAACCATCTTAAACTGAAGCCACCCTGTCACTCTGAGTGAGCTGCAGAACTCAGCGGCTGCAACTGCAGATGAAATTCATGGATCCACAATCTCTAAAGCCTTCCACAAAAACAATAATTATGGAAGAGCGACAAGGGAGAAGCCTTGGCTAAAAAAAAACATATCCTTGCCTGCAAAGCTAATAGAGACTTATCCTTAAAGAATATTGCCAATATTACCAGCTGTGAGAGATGGTTCAACTAAGTACAGGGCAAAGTGGGATGTATACTTTTAATCTGCAGACAATTCAGTTTTAGAATTATTATTATACCACGTTTTACAATTGTCTGTTTTTCAGCTCCACTGTGAAAATACGAGCATGTGATTCACAAATAAAAATTCTCAGTTAAATTGATCAAAATCCCTGGCTGCAACATTCATTTGTGTGAACAAGATGTTGGGGGCTGAATACCTTTTCAAGGCACTGTAGAAAGACAGATAGATAAATAAATAATACTGAGAACATGAGATGTAGAGTCATTGAAAGTGACTCCATAGGTTATGGAATCAGGTTAGTATTGAGGTGAGTGAAGTTATCCTCACTGGACCAGCAGGTTGATGGTTGAAATGTAATAATAGTTCCTGAACCTGGTGATGTGAGACCCAAGGTTCCTGTACCTCCTGCCCAATGGAAGCAGTGGGAAGAGAGCACGGTCTGGATGGGTGTCACTGATGATGGATGTTGTTTTCTTGTGTCAGTGCTCCTTGTAGATGTGGTCAATGGTGGGGAGAGCTTTTCCTATAATGGACTGGGTGTACCCACCTCCTTTAACAGGCTTTTCCATTCATGTGTACTGGTGTGGGACTGGGACAAATCAACCTTGAAGGGCTGATGCAGAATGCGCTCCACGGTACATTTATAGACGATTGAATGTTTCAGTTGAGAAACCAAATATCCTTAACTTTCACCAAATGTGACCAGTGTCTATGATGGGAAAACCCCTCTGTTCTCAGTGTGTTGGCATCCGCTGGCTAACGGGAGAACAGAACAGGGCAGAATTAACCAGAGGGATGTTCCTATCGGAACTGTAATGGCCACAGAAGCGGAGTGAATAATTTGGAAAGTTTTGCAGAGAAACGGAATATTCAGCCCCACAAACTACATGAGCATCTCTCTGACCCTCTCTCACACCCCCCCCCCTCCACCTTTCTGTCTCACTCTCTCTGTAGCAGCTCATCACATTATTCCAGGAACTACTCCCAGTTCTATCTGTGGGTGAATTTGCATCTGTGGCTTTCAACACGTGATACCTGCGTGAGTGAAATCAAACAGTTCTTTGTTCTCAATCTGCGAGGCTTTGTTCTTTTAACTTCCTGCTGTTTCCCTTCTGCCCTTCATAAAGAGTGGAATGACATTTACAATTTTCCATTTCTCCAAAACCAGTCCAGAATCTAGTGATTGTTGAAAGATCACTACTAATGCCTCCACAATCATTTCAGCAACCTCTTTCAGAACTCTGGGGGGTAGTACATCTGGTCCAGGTGACTTATCTACTTTCCGACCTTCTTAGTAATAGCAACTGCACTCACTTCTGTTCTCTACACTCAAATTTCTGCTATAACAATGGCATCTTTCACAGTAAAGACAAATACAAAATATTTATTAAGTTTGTCCGCCTTTCTTAATTCTGCAATGACCTCTCCAGTGTTATTTTCCACTCTTGTCACTATTTTACTTTTCGCATACCTAAAAAAGCTTTTGTTTTCTTCTTTTATATCAGGGGTGTCAAACTCATTTTAGGTCACGGGCCGGATTGAGCAAAATGCAGCTTCATGCGGGCCGGATCAGTCGGACGCGTGTGAACGCTGCTTTCGTTGCCTCCGTTTTTTCAGCCTGCTCTCATATGTCTCAGTCTCTGCTATAACTACAAAGTCTTTCACTTTACAAATTCCGTTTCTTATGAAGAAGACTGCTGAGCAAGACTGCTGAATAAACACTAAAAACCCTGAAAACCTGGTACCTGAATAAACTCAGCATTAGCCATATCATACGCCATAGGCGCTTCGATTACTGGGGCCAGCTTTAATAGTAATTAGATATTATCTCGCGGGCCAAAGATAATTCCACCGCGGGCCGGATTTGGCCTGCGGGCCTTGAGTTTGACATATATGTTTTATATTATTGGTTAATTAACCTTCACATTTCATCTTTTCTTGTCATTGCCTTCACTCAGTTTTTATAAAATCCTCTAGATTCTCAATAATCATTGCTCTATTGTGTGCTCTTGCTTTTGATTTTATCCGGTCTTTGACTTCCCTTTTCAGCCACATTTGCCTCACCCTCCCTTTACAATATTTCTTCATCTTTGGTATTTATCTATCCTGTAACTTCTGAATTACTCCCAGAAAGTCCAGCCATTGCTGCTCTGCCAACACCCCTGATGATGTCCCATTCCAATCAACTTTGGCCAGCTCCTCTCTCATGCTGTCAGGAGGGGCCGGTTGGACCCAAACGCAGGACGCAGACACTGAAGTACTAGGGGGAGGACAGGATGGGGATGCCATGGCACTAAAGGGTAGAGCTGGGGTTCAGGTAGATAGAGTTCCGGCAGGCAGAGCGGAGCGGGCTCCCGAAGTTCCGGCAGGCAAAGCGGAGCGGGCTCCCGAAGTTCGAGTTCAGGTAGACAGGTCCCCGGGTTCCAGGCAGGTAGACAGGTCCCCGGGGTTCAGGCAGGTAGGTAGACAGGTCCCCGGGGTTCAGGCAGGCAGGTAGACAGGTCCCTGGGGTTCAGGCAGGCAGGTAGACAGGTCCCCGGGTTTCAGGCAGGTAGGTAGACAGGTCCCCGGGTTTCAGGCAGGTAGGCAGGTCCCCCGGGGTTCAGGTAGGCAGGTAGACAGGTCCCCGGGGTTCAGGCAGGCAGGTAGACAGGTCCCCGGGTTTCAGGCAGGTAGACAGGTCCCCCGGGGTTCAGGTAGGCAGGTAGACAGGTCCCCGGGTTTCAGGCAGGTAGACAGGTCACCCCGGGGTTCAGGTAGGCAGGTAGACAGGTCCCCGGGTTTCAGGCAGGTAGGTAGACAGGTCCCCGGGGTTCAGGCAGGCAGGTAGACAGGTCCCCCGGGGTTCAGGCAGGTAGACAGGTCACGCCGGGGTTCAGGCAGGTAGACAGGTCCCCGGGTTTCAGGCAGGTAGACAGGTCACCCCGGGGTTCAGGTAGGCAGGTAGACAGGTCCCCGGGTTTCAGGCAGGTAGGTAGACAGGTCCCCGGGGTTCAGGCAGGCAGGTAGACAGGTCCCCCGGGGTTCAGGCAGGTAGACAGGTCACCCCGGGGTTCAGGTAGGCAGGTAGACAGGTCCCCGGGGTTCAGGCAGGCAGGTAGACAGGTCCCCCGGGGTTCAGGCAGGTAGACAGGTCACCCCGGGGTTTCAGGCAGGTAGACAGGTCACCCCGGGGTTCAGGTAGGCAGGTAGACAGGTCCCCGGGTTTCAGGCAGGTAGGTAGACAGGTCCCCGGGGTTCAGGCAGGCAGGTAGACAGGTCCCCCGGGGTTCAGGCAGGTAGACAGGTCACCCCGGGGTTCAGGTAGGCAGGTAGACAGGTCCCCGGGTTTCAGGCAGGTAGGTAGACAGGTCCCCGGGGTTCAGGCAGGCAGGTAGACAGGTCCCCCGGGGTTCAGGCAGGTAGACAGGTCACCCCGAGGTTCAGGCAGGTAGACAGGTCCCCGGGTTTCAGGCAGGTAGACAGGTCACCCCGGGGTTCAGGTAGGCAGGTAGACAGGTCCCCGGGTTTCAGGCAGGTAGGTAGACAGGTCCCCGGGGTTCAGGCAGGCAGGTAGACAGGTCCCCCGGGGTTCAGGCAGGTAGACAGGTCACCCCGGGGTTCAGGTAGGCAGGTAGACAGGTCCCCGGGGTTCAGGCAGGCAGGTAGACAGGTCCCCCGGGGTTCAGGCAGGTAGACAGGTCACCCCGGGGTTCAGGCAGGTAGACAGGTCCCCGGGTTTCAGGCAGGTAGACAGGTCACCCCGGGGTTCAGGTAGGCAGGTAGACAGGTCCCCGGGTTTCAGGCAGGTAGGTAGACAGGTCCCCGGGGTTCAGGCAGGCAGGTAGACAGGTCCCCCGGGGTTCAGGCAGGTAGACAGGTCACCCCGGGGTTCAGGTAGGCAGGTAGACAGGTCCCCGGGTTTCAGGCAGGTAGGTAGACAGGTCCCCGGGGTTCAGGCAGGCAGGTAGACAGGTCCCCCGGGGTTCAGGCAGGTAGACAGGTCACCCCGGGGTTCAGGTAGGCAGGTAGACAGGTCCCCGGGGTTCAGGCAGGCAGGTAGACAGGTCCCCCGGGGTTCAGGCAGGTAGACAGGTCACCCCGGGGTTCAGGCAGGTAGACAGGTCCCCGGGTTTCAGGCAGGTAGACAGGTCACCCCGGGGTTCAGGTAGGCAGGTAGACAGGTCCCCGGGTTTCAGGCAGGTAGGTAGACAGGTCCCCGGGGTTCAGGCAGGCAGGTAGACAGGTCCCCCGGGGTTCAGGCAGGTAGACAGGTCACCCCGGGGTTCAGGTAGGCAGGTAGACAGGTCCCCGGGTTTCAGGCAGGTAGGTAGACAGGTCCCCGGGGTTCAGGCAGGCAGGTAGACAGGTCCCCGGGTTTCAGGCAGGTAGACAGGTCCCCAGGTTTCAGGCAGGTAGACAGGTCCCCGGGGTTCAGACAGGTAGACAGGTCCCCGGGTTTCAGGCAGGCAGGTAGACAGGTCCCCGGGGTTCAGGCAGGTAGACAGGTCACCCCGGGGTTCAGGTAGGCAGGTAGACAGGTCCCCGGGTTTCAGGTAGGTAGACAGGTCCCCGGGGTTCAGGCAGGCAGGTAGACAGGTCCCCGGGGTTCAGGTAGGCAGGTAGACAGGTCCCCCGGGGTTCAGGCAGGCAGGTAGACAAGTCCCCGGGTTTCAGGCAGGTAGACAGGTCCCCCGGGGTTCAGGCAGGCAGGTAGACAGGTCCCCCGGGGTTCAGGCAGGCAGGCTAGATAAGCTGGCGGAGGCCTGGGCAAGGTGCAAACCCCTAGGCCGGTGCGGGGCACTATCCCAGGGTTCGGGCGGAAGAGAAGGACGGGGCAGAACCACTGCCGGGCAGCGACAGGTCGGCCGGATCAGCCCGACGGAGGCAAGGGGTAGGAACGGGCAGAACCACTGCCGGGCAGCGACAGGTCGGCCGGATCAGCCCGATGGAGGCAAGGGGCAGGAACGGGCATAGGTCCAGGGTGACCAACACAACAGTCATGACAACAGGAAATTCGGAAACAGCCGGCAGAAAAACAAACGAGCGGAGAAGCGGGACCAGCGCATGGGAACAAAGTTGGGGGAGCGGACCAACCTGGTAGTACTGGCACGGGGCAGAGAAGCATGATGAGGAGAAGATCTGAGCCCGGGCGGAATCACAGAATACAGAGAAGAGTTCGGAGCCGGCGGAGAAACAGGAAACAGAACAAAACGACCACCCGCCTGGTCCCAGTCCCAGCTCAATGAGTTACAGGTGTGCCTCCTTGAACCAGGAGGGTCCTAACTAGATCACGGGTGACGGGAGGGACAACTGCAGGACCCGGAGTCCGGAGCCCCCGGACCGGATCAAAACCCGGAACGCTGTTCCGGACCGGACCCTGACACATGCCTCTGTAGGTCCCTTTATCCCACTGTAATACCGATACATCTGATTTTTGCTTCTCCCTCTCAAACTGCAGGGTGAATTCTATCATATCATGATCGCTGCCTCATTACACAACACCAAATCCCGACTTGTCTTTTCCCTGGTGGGTTCAACCACGAGCTGCTTTAAAAAGCCATCTCGTAGGCATTCTACGAATTCCTTCTTTTGTGATCCAGCACCAACATGATTTTCCCAATCTACCTGCAAATTGAAACCCCCATGGTTATCATTACATTGTCCTTTATACATGCCCTTCCTATCTCCTGTTGCAATTTGTAGTCTGCATCCTAGTTACGGTTCTGAGGCCTGGACATATTTCCCATCAGAGTCTTTGTACCCCTGTAGTTTCTGAATTTTACCCGCAAGGACTCTACATCTTCCTAATTGTATGCCAACTCTCTCTCAGAATTCAATTCCCACCCCACTCCCTCTGCTTCTCCTTCTGTCCATTCAAAAGAACATGTATCCTTGCAAGATAAGCTCTCAACCGAACTTCTTTCCACCACGACTCAGTGATGCCCACCATGTCATACCTGCGTTACAAGATTGTCAACATTTTTCATTCAGTGTGAGCATTCAAAGACAACACTTTCAGTACTGTATTAGTTTTACCCCCATGTTACCATCAGTTAAATTTATATCCCTTGCTAAGCATTTTGTCTTTTTATTTATTCTGGAAACTTTTGTAACCTCTCCTGCGCTCTCCTTCCCTTTTTATTTTATCCTCACTCTTCCAATGTTGAAACGTTGAACCTAATATTTAGTTCAAAAGACAAACTTCACCCAATCCCACTGCAATTTTGACTGGTCATCTGCCTAAATTCCACCACCATGTTGGTTTTGGTACCAGAGGTGAAAATTCACTAGACCTGGTTTACACGAACATACCAGGAGCATATAAAGCTGTTCCCCTGCCCCACACTGGGCTCTCAGATCATTAACACCAAGTACACTGCAGATGCTGGGGTCAAACCAACACGTACAACACGCTGGAGGAACTCAGCAGGTCGGGCAACATCCGTGCAA
Organism: Hemitrygon akajei; assembly: GCF_048418815.1. Classification (NCBI taxonomy): domain Eukaryota; kingdom Metazoa; phylum Chordata; class Chondrichthyes; order Myliobatiformes; family Dasyatidae; genus Hemitrygon; species Hemitrygon akajei. Next base: position 3,514,549 of record NW_027331958.1, on the reverse strand, counting down.
ACAAGCAGTCAACATTTCGGGCCGAGACCCTTCATCAGGACTGGGTCTCGGGCCAAAACATCGACAGTTCATTTCCACAGATGCTGCCCGACCTGCTGAGTTCCTCCAGCGTGTTGTACGTGTTGCTCTCGGATCATTGTCTGTTATGCCAATTCCAGCATACAAACCACTGTTCAAACTGGCCAAACCAGTTCTGAGGGAGCAATCTCAGCATTGCAGGACTGCTTTGAAACACAAACTGGGGAATGTTCAGAAAGGCTTAACATCGAGGAATATGTGGATTCTGTGACCAGCCACACAGAGAAGTGTACTGAGAACGTTACCATCACAAAACAGCTCAAACCATGTCATACAGTTTGCGGACGACACAACAGCAGTTGTGTCCACATCAAACAAAATGACGAGTTGGAGTACAGAGAGGAAGAGGAAAGGGTGGTTGACTGGTGTGAGGACAACCACCCCAGTCTGAATTTGGGGAAGACCAAGGAAATGATTGTGGACTTTGGGAAAGTGAAGATGAACCATCCCCCTCTGTGTATACATGGCTCCTCTGTAGGGAGCGTCAAGTGAACCAAGTTCCTGTGAGTTCACATCACGGATAACCTCACCTGCTCCCTTAATATCACCTCCCTGAATAAGAAGGTACAGCAGCACCTCCACTTCAGGCTGTCTCTGCACTCAGGCAGTGTGCTTTAGGTCTTCTAAAAAGACTATTGGCCATAATATCTGTGAGAAGTGGTTCAGTTAAGCACTGAGCAAAGGGGATGAATATTTTTGAACTAATTACATTTCAGTTTTTGAATTTTTAGTTTTTCAATGCTTTACAATTTGCCTGTTTTTGAGCTCCACTGTGAGAAAAGGAACATGTGATTCACAAATAAAAATTCTCAGTTAAATTGATGAAAATCCCAAGTTGTATTTCACATTAAGGTGATCAAGGTGTTGGGGCTGAATATCTTTTCCAGGCACTGTAGAAAGACAGTTAGATAAATAAATAATACTGAGAACATGAGATGTAGAGTTCTTGAAAGTGAGTCCATAGGTTGTGGGATTTAGGTGAGTGAAGTTATCCTCACTGGTTCAGCAGCCTGATGATTGAAGGATAGTAACTGTTCTTGACCTGGTGGTGTGAGACCCAAGGCTCCTGTACCTCCTGCCCAATGGAAGCAGTGAGAAGACAGCACGGTCTGGATGGGGGTCACTGATGATGGATGCAGCTTTCTTGTGTCAATGCTCCTTGTCGATGTGCTCAATGGTGAGGAGGCCTGTTTCTGTGTTGTCTGACTGTGACTCCCTCTCTCACTTCGTCTCTCATCTCCACTGTCTTTCACTTGCTCACTCCCCCCATTCCCCCCAACACCTCAGAATGTACTAATGTCTTGTGATTCAACCTGTGACCTTTCACCAATTGTGACCTGTGTCTATGATGTGAAAACCCCTCTGTTCTCAGTCTGTTTGCATCCGGTGGCAAACAGGAGAACAGAACAGGGCAGAATTAGCCACAGGGATGTTCCTATTGGAACTGTAATGGCCACAGAAGCAGAGTGAATAATTTGGAATGTTTTTCAGAGAAACTGAATATTGAGCCCCACAAACTACATGGCATCTCTCTCACCCTCTCCCCGGCTTCTTCACTCTGTCTTTCTGTACCACCTCTCCACCTTGTTCCAGGAACACCTCTCATTTCCCTCTGTGGGTGAATTTGCATCTGTGGCTTTCAACATGTGATAACTGCGTGACTGAAATGAACAACCCTTTGTTCTCAATCTGCCTGTTTCCAGTTTCAAATGTGGTGGCAGAACGAAACAGGATTAAAGCATGCACTATTATTATTCAAAATCTAGTAGCTGCAGAGTCACATTAAATTATTTAGGAGGAATCTATAAAAACAGGTCACTTGAAACAAAAACTCCTCTTTAAATCCACTGAGTGATTTGACCTCCACAACCGTCTGTGGAAACAAATTCTAATGGTCACTCACTGGCTAAAGAAATTCCTCTTCATCTCTTTTCTAAAAGGACGCCCCTCTATTCTGAGGTGGTGGCCCTCTGTCCTACCCAGAAGCATCAAATGCTCCTGATACGATAACTGTTTCAGACACCGGATAATTCTCATGAAGCTCCTCTGGACCCTCTCCAATGCCAGTGAAGACTTTTTTAGATAAGGGACACAAGACTACTCAATACTCCAAATGCACCTGACAAATGCCTTCTCAAGCCTCAGCATTTCTTCCTTGCTTTTATATTCTAATCTTCCTCACACTGTATCCTCTCTGCCACTTCCTTGCTAATTCCCATTTGCACATGTCCTTGGGCACACAGCCTGCTTCCTTAACTCTACCTCCCCCTCCTCCTACCTTTATATCATCTTCAAAGCTATCAATTCTGTCATCCAACTTATTGACATACAGAATAATGTGGGAAAAAAACTCACTCCCAACACCGACCACTGTGAAACACAGCTAGTCACTGGCAGCCAAATAGAAAAGAGCCCCTTTATTTCCATTCTTTGCTTCCTGCCTGTCAGGCATTCTTCTATCCATGTTCCTACCTTTCTTACAATACCATGGGCTTTTATCTTGTGAAGCAGCCTCATATGTGGCACCTGGTCAAAGGCCTTCTGAATATTGAAGTAAACAATATCCACAAACTCTCCTTTGCCTATCCTGCCTGTTATTTACTCATAGAATCCCAACAGATTTGTCAGGCAAGATTTCCCCTAAAGAAAACCATGCTGACTATAGTCTATTTAATCATGTGCCTCCAAATACTCCAAAACTTCATCCGTAATAACAGACATCTTCCATTCCCGAATCTAGTGATTGTTGAAGATCACTGCGCATGCCTCCAGAATTATTTTGTTGCTTCTTTCACAACCATAGGGTGTTGTCCATCTTGTCCAACTGATTTATCTATTTTCAGACCTTTCAGCTACCCAAACACCTTCCCCTTAGTAATGGCAACTGCACTCACTTCTGCCCTGACTCTTGAATTTCTGGCAGACTGATGAAGTCTTTCACAGTGAAGACCAACAAAAAATACTTAGCAAGTTTTTCCACCTTTCTTTATTCCCAATTATGACCTCTCCAGTGTAATTTTGCACTATTTCCTGTATTTCACTGTTTGTATATATGAAAAAGCTTTTGGTATTCTCTTTTATATTATTCGCTAATTAACCTTCATATTTTTTCTTTTCTCCTTCCTTTTTTATTGCCTTTACTTGGATTTTGAAATCCTCCAGCTTCCAACTCATTATTGCTTTGTTGTAGGTCCTCTCTTTAGATTTTCTCCTGTTTTTGACTTCCCCTTTTCAGCCACAGTTGCCTCTTCATCCCTTTACAAAACTACTTCATCTTTGGTATTTATCTGTCCAGCACCTTCTGAACTACTCCCAGAAACTGCAGCTATTGCTACAATGCAATCATCCCTGCTAATGTCTCCTTCCAATCAACTTTGGCCAGCTCCTCTCTCATGCCTCTGTAGTTCCCTTTACACTGTAATACTGATACATCTGATTTTAGCCTCTTCCTCTCAGACTGCAGGGAGAATTCTTAATTTCCAGTCCTGATGAAGGGTCTCAGCATGAAATGTCGACTGTTTACTCTTTTCCACAGATGCTGCCTGACCTGCTGAGTTCCTGCAGCATTTTGTGTGTGTTGCTTTGGATTTCCAGCATCTGCAGATTGTCCCATGTTTGTGAGTCTTCTCCTGCTCCTATTTCTATGTTCTGACATTGTACAAGATGTTGGTGAGGCCAGATTTGGAATACTATGCTCAGGTTTAGTCACACTGCGACAGGAACAATATCATGAAGCTGGACGGAGTGCAGAGGAGATTTACCAGGATGTTGCCAGGACTCGTGGGACTGAGTTATGGACAGAGGGTGAGCAGGTTGGGACTTTTTTTTTGTCCACATTGGAGTATAGGAGAATGAGTGGTCATCTTATAGAGGTGTAGACAATCATGAGGGACATACACTCAGTGGTGGAGGGGTCTCGGGAGGTAATTCTAGAGCAGAGGGTCATGGTGGACAGTGTTGTAGAGATTAATTCAGTATTATAGGGGCAGGGATGGGACAGCAGTGATATCTCAGTGGGGAGTGAGACCAGAGGAAATGTTCACCCTCCCAGTCTCAGCTCCATCTCTCACCTCAGCCTGGTTTCCATCTGTTGTTCAATGTTCCCCTGTGGCTCCTCACCAGACATTGCTTCTGCCTCTGACATGGAGAGTCCATCGCTCTCAGTCTGACACATTGCTGTAACAGACCCGTCATCAGTGGACTGTGACCATTGGGACTCTGCCCACCTCAGACTCGTCCCTCACCCTCGGGAGCTCCCTCTCAACACACCGTCCCTCACCCTCGGGAGCTCCCTCTCAACACACCGTCACTCACCCTCGGGAACTCCCTCTCAACACCCCGTCACTCACCCTCGGGAGCTCCCTCTCAACACACCGTCCCTCACCCTCGGGAGCTCCCTCTCAACACACGATCTCTCAATCCCAGGAACCCCCTCGCACAGTCTACCCTGCTACCTCAGGAGCTCCCTCAGGTCCGTCCCTCACACCAGACCGTACCAGTACCTCAGAAGCTCCCTCAAAACGAGCCATCTCTCACCCTACAGAGATCTCTCAAGTCGGATGGTCCCTCGACTTCAGGAGCTCCCTCACATTTGATACAACATGTATCCTTGCAAGATAAGCTCTCAACCGATCTTCGTTCCAACTTGACTCAGTGATGCCCATGATGTCATACCTGCAAATGTCTGTGTTACAAGATTGTTAACATTATTCACTCATTGTGAGCATTCAAAGACAACACTTTCAGTACTGTATTCAGTATACCCCCATATTACCATCAGTTACAAACTTCAGCCGATCCCACTGCAGTTTTGACCGGTCATCTGCCTAAATTCCACCATCTTGTTGGTTTTCATGTCAGAAGTGAAAATACACTAGACCTGGTTTACACTACCATACCAGGAGCATATAAAGCTGTTCCCCTGCCCCACACTGGGCTCTCAGATCACTTGTCTGTTACGCTAATTCCAGCAAACAAACCACTGATCAAACTGGCCAAACCAGTTCTGAGGGAGCAATCTCAGCATTGCAGGACTGCTTTGAAACACAAACTGGAGAATGTTCAGAAAGGCTTAACATCGAGGAATATGTGGACCAGCCACACAGAGAAGTGTACTGAGAACGTTACCATCACAAAACAGCTCAAACCATGTCATACAGTTTGCGGACGACACAACAGCAGTTGTGTCCTCATCAAACAAAATGACGAGTCGGAGTACAGAGAGCAAGTGGAGAGGGTGGTGGAGTGGTGTGAGAACAACAACCCCAGTCTGAATTTGGGGAAGACCAAGGAAATGATTGTGGACTTTGGGAAAGTGAAGATGAACCATCCCTCTCTGTGTATATATGGCTCCTCTGTAGGGAGAGTCAAGGGCACCAAGTTCCTGTGAGTTCACATCACGGATACCCTCATCTGCTCCCTCAATATCACCTCCCTGAATAAGAAGGCACAGCAGCACCTCCGCTTCAGGCTGTCTCTGTGCTCTGACAGTGTGCTTCAGGTTGTTGTCCTGCTAAAAGATGAACTTCCTGCCCAGTTTAAGCTTTCTGGCAGAGGCTAACAGGTTTCTATCCAGGATCTCTCTATATTTAGCAGCATTCATCTTCCCATGAAGTGGCTTCAAATTAAAAAAAAATAGAAGGGGAGGTGAGGGGATTACGAAGGGTTCCCCTGTGGCTATTCCCCTCAGTAACAAGTACACCTCTTTGGATCCTACTCGGGGGATGACCCACTGGGTCTTGGCAACACCAGCCCGGTTTGTGGATGATATGAAGATTGGTGAAATTGTGGATAGTGTGGAAGACGTGCAGAGAATACAGTGTGATATAGATCAGTTGCAGATATGGGCTGAGAAATGGCAGATGGAGCTTAACCCAGATAAATGTGAGGTGTTGCACCTTGAAAGGAAAAATACAAGGAGACAGTTCATTGTTGAGGACAAGATCCTTAGCAGTGTTGCTGAGCAGAGAGATCTTTGGATTCAAGTTCACAGCTCCTCGAAAGTGGCTACACAGTTCAATAAGGTGGTTAAGAAGGCTTATGGAATGCTTGCTCTTATTAGTCGAGGCATTGAGTTCCAAAGTCAAGAGTTTATGTTGCAGGTTTATAAAACTCTGGTTGGGCCACATCTGGACTGTTGCAAACCGTTCTGGTCACATCACTACAGGACAAATGTTGAGGCTTTGGAGAGGGTACAGAAGAGGTTTGCCAGGATGCTCCCCGGTTCAGAGGGCACGAAAGGTTGGATAAACTTGGGTAGTTGTCTCTGGAGCGGAGGAGGCTGAGGGAACATCTGATAGAGGTTTATAATATTATGAGAGGCACAGATAGAGTGGACAGAGAGTATCTGTTTCCCAGGGTTGAAATGTCTAATACAGGTATGTATTGAAGGTGAGAGGAGTTAGGTTCAAAGGGGATGTGAGGGGTAAGTTTTTTTACTCAGAGAGACAAGGATGACTGGAATGTGCTGCCTGGTGTGGTGGTAGAGTCAAATACACGAGAGGCTTTTAAGAGATGTTTAGATAGACACATGGATGTGTGGGAGATGTTGGGATTTGGACATTCTGTAGGTTGGAGGGATTAGTCTGTCTGATTTGCTTTGTAGCTGGATCGGCACAACATTACGGAATGAAGGAGCTGTCCTGTGCTTTACTGTTCTATGTCTGTGTCCTTGAGTGCCCAGTTAGCCCTGATCTTAACTTGATAGAACGTCTGTGGCAAGACTTCAGTAAAACTGTGCACCGCCACTGTCCAACTAATCTGGCACAGCTTGAACAAATCTGCAGGGGTTAATGGGCAAACCCTCCTCCATCACGTTGTGCAAAGCGAATGAAGACTCATCTAAAAAGACTACTGGCCATAATAGCTGTGAGAGGTGGTTCAGTTAAGCACTGAGCAAAGGGGATGAATATTTTTGAAATAATTACATTACAGTTTTTGAATTTTTAGTTTTTCCATGCTTTACAATTTTCCCTGTTTTTTCAGCTCCACTGTGAAAAAAGGCACACGTGATTCAGAAATAAGAATTCTCAGTTAAATTGATCAACATCCCTGGTTGCATTTCACATTAAGGTGATCAAGGTGTTGGGGCTGAATACCTTTTCAATGCACTGTAGAAAGACATAGATAAAAAAATAATACTGAGAACATGAGATAGATAGATAGATAGATAGATAGATAGATAGATAGATAGATACTTTATTCATCCCCATGGGGAAATTCAACATTTTTTCCAATGTCCCATACACTTGTTGTAGCAAAAACTCATTACATACAATACTTAACTCAGTAATAATATGATATGCATCTAAATCACTAACTCAAAAAGCATTAATAATAGCTTTTAAAAAGTTCTTAAGTCCTGGCGGTAGAATTGTAAAGCCTAATGGCATTGGGGAGTATTGACCTCTTCATCCTGTCTGAGGAGCATTGCATCGACAGTAACCTGTCGCTGAAACTGCTTCTCTGTCTCTGGATGGTGCTATGTAGAGGATGTTCAGGGTTTTCCATAATTGACCGTAGCCTACTCAGCGCCCTTCGCTCAGCTACCGATGTTAAACTCTCCAGTACTTTGCCCACGACAGAGCCCGCCTTCCTTATCAGCTTATTAAGACGTGAGGCGTCCTTCTTCTTAATGCTTCCTCCCCAACACGCCACCACAAAGAAGAGGGCGCTCTCAACAACTGACCTATAGAACATCTTCAGCATCTCACTGCAGACATTGAATGACGCCAACCTTCTAAGGAAGTACAGTCGACTCTGTGCCTTCCTGCACAAGGCATCTGTGTTGGCAGTCCAGTCTAGCTTCTCGTCCAACTGTACTCCCAGATACTTGTAGTTCTTGAAAGCGAGTCCATAGGTTGTGGATTCAGGTTAGTATTGAGGTGAGTGAAGTTATCCTCACTGGATCAGCAGGCTGATGGTTGAAGGGCAATAACTGTGCTTGACCTGGTGATGTGAGACCCAAGGCTCCTGTACCTCCTGCCCGATGGAAGCAGTGACAAGACATCATTGCCTGGATGGTGCTGATCCTTGATGATGGATGCAGCTTTCTTGTGTCAACTGTAGATGTGCTCAATGGTGGGGAGGCCTGTTTCTGTGTTGTCTGACTCTGTGACTCACACTCTCTCTCTCTCCCCCCCCCTCACCTCAACTCTTTCACTTGCTCACTCTCCCCATTCCCCCAAACACCTCACATTGTACTGAAATCTTGTGTTTCAACCTGTGACCTTTCACCAAATGTGACCTGTGTCTATGATGTGAAAACCCCTCTGTTCTCAGTCTGTTTGCATCCGGTGGCAAACAGGAGAACAGAACAGGGCAGAATTAACCAGAGGGATGTTCCTATTGGAACTGTAATGGCCACAGAAGCAGAGTGAATAATTTGAATGATTTGCGGAGAAACTGAATATTCAGCCCCACAAACTGCATGGGCATCTCTCTGATCCTCTCCCCGGCTCCACCTCTCTGCCTTTCTGTACCACCTTTCCACCCTGTTCCAGGAACACCTCTCATTCCCTCTGTGGGCGAATTTGCATCTGTGAGTGAAATGAACAGCCCTTTGTTCTCAATCTGTGTGTTTCCTGTTGCAAATGTAGTGGCAGAACGAAACAGGATTAAAGCCTTCTGCACTACTATTCAAAATCTAGTAGCTGCAGAGTCACATTAAATTATTTTGGAGGAATCTGTAAAAACAGGTCACTTGGAACAAAAGCTTCCGAACTACTCCCAGAAACTCCAGCCATTGCTGCTCTGCCATCATCCCTACTAATGTCCAATTCCAATCAACTTTGATCAACTCCTCTCTCATGCCTCTGTAGTTCCCTTTACTCCACTGTAATACTGATACATCTGATTTTAGCCTCTCCCTCTCAGACTGCAGGGAGAATTCTTTATTTCCAGTCCTGATGAAGGGTCTCGGCCTGCTCCCCTCCCCCTTTCTTTCTCCCCAGACCTCCCGTCCCATGATCCTTTCCCTTCTCCAGCTCTGTTTCCCTTTTGCCAATCACGTTTCCAGCTCTTAGCTTCATCTCACCCCCTCCGGTGTTCTCCTATCATTTCACATTTCTCCCTCCCCCTCCTACTTTCAAATCTCTTACTATCTTTCCTTTCAGTTAGTCCTGACGAAGGGTCTCGGCCCGAAACATTGGCTGTACTTCTTCCTATAGATGCTGCCTGACCTGCTGAGTTCCTCCAGCATTTTGTGTGTGTTGCTTTGGATTTCCAGCATCTGCAGATTGTCACGTGTTTGTGAGTCTTCTCCTGCTCCTGTTTCTATGTTCTGACATTATTCGTTGTACAAGATGTTGGTGAGGCCAGATTTGGAATACTATGCTCAGGTTTAGTCACACTGCGACAGGAACTATATCATGAAGCTGGACGGAGTGCAGAGGAGATTTACCAGGATGTTGCCAGGACTCGTGGGACGGAGTTATGGACAGAGAGTGAGCAGGTTGGGACTTTTTGTTTTGTCCCCACTGGAGTGTAGGAGAATAAGTGGTCACCTTATAGAGGTGTAGACAATCATGAGGGACATACACTCAGTGGTGGAGGGGTCTCGGGAGGTAATTCTAGAGCAGAGGGTCATGGTGGACAGTGTTGTAGAGATTAATTCAGGATAATAGGGGCAGGGATGGGACAGCAGTGATATCTCAGTGGGGAGTGAGACCAGAGGAAATGTTCACCCTCCCAGTCTCAGCTCCATCTCTCACCTCAGCCTGGTTTCCATCTGTTGTTCAATGTTCCCCTGTGGCTCCTCACCAGACGTTGCCTCTGCCTCTGACACGGAGAGTCCATTGCTCTCAGTCTGACACCTTCCTGTAACAGACCCGTCATCAGTGGACTCTGACCATTGGGACTCTGCCCACCTCAGACTCGTTCCTCACCTTCGGGAGCTCCCTCTCAACACACCGTCCCTCACCCCTGGGAGCTCCCTCTCAATACACCGTCCCTCACCCTCGGGAGCTCCCTCTCAACACACCGTCCTTCACCCTTGGGAGCTCCCTCTCAACACACCGTCCCTCACCCCCAGGATCTCCCTCTCAACACACCGTCCCTCACCCCCAGGAGCTCCCTCTCAACACACCGTCCCTCACCCTCGGGAGTTCCCTCTCAACACACTGTCCCTCACCCTCGGGAGCTCCCTCTCAACACACCGTCCCTCACCCTCGGGGGCTCCCTCTCAACACACCGTCCCTCACCCTCGGGAGCTCCCTCTCAACACACCGTCCATCACCCTCGGGAGCTCCCTCTCAACACACGATCTCTCAACCCCAGGAGCACCCTCGCACAGTCTACCCTGCTACCTCAGGAGCTCCCTCAGGTCCGTCCCTCACACCAGACCGTACCAGTACCTCAGAAGCTCCCTCAAAACGAGCCATCTCTCACCCTACAGAGATCTCTCAAGTCGGATGGTCCCTCGACTTCAGGAGCTCCCTCACATTCGATACAACATGTATCCTTGCAAGATAAGCTCTCAACCAATCTTCTTTCCAACTTGACTCAGTGATGCCCATGATGTCATACCTGCAAATGTCTGTGTTACAAGATTGTCAACATTATTCACTCATTGTGAGCATTCAAAGACAACACTTTCAGTACTGTATTCAGTATACCCCCATATTACCATCAGTTACAAACTTCAGCCGATCCCACTGCAGTTTTGACCGGTCATCTGCCTAAATTCCACCATCTTGTTGGTTTTCATGTCAGAGGTGAAAATACACTAGACCTGGTTTACACTAACATACCAGGAGCATATAAAGCTGTTCCCCTGCCCTGCATTGGGCTCTCAGATCACTTGTCTGTTACGCTAATTCCAGCATACAAACCACTGATCAAACTGGCCAAACCAGTTCTGAGGGAGCAATCTCAGCATTGCAGGACTGCTTTGAAACACAAACTGGAGAATGTTCAGAAAGGCTTAACATCGAGGAATATGTGGACCAGCCACACAGAGAAGTGTACTGAGAACGTTACCATCACAAAACAGCTCAAACCATGTCATACAGTTTGCGGACGACACAACAGCAGTTGTGTCCTCATCAAACAAAATGACGAGTCGGAGTACAGAGAGCAAGTGGAGAGGGTGGTGGAGTGGTGTGAGAACAACAACCCCAGTCTGAATTTGGGGAAGACCAAGGAAATGATTGTGGACTTTGGGAAAGTGAAGATGAACCATCCCTCTCTGTGTATATATGGCTCCTCTGTAGGGAGAGTCAAGGGCACCAAGTTCCTGTGAGTTCACATCACGGATAACCTCACCTGCTCCCTCAATATCACCTCCCTGAATAAGAAGGCACAGCAGCACCTCCGCTTCAGGCTGTCTCTGTGCTCTGACAGTGTGCTTCAGGTTGTTGTCCTGCTAAAAGATGAACTTCCTGCCCAGTTTAAGCTTTCTGGCAGAGGCTAACAGGTTTCTATCCAGGATCTCTCTATATTTAGCAGCATTCATCTTCCCATGAAGTGGCTTCAAATTAAAAAAAAATAGAAGGGGAGGTGAGGGGATTACGAAGGGTTCCCCTGTGGCTATTCCCCTCAGTAACAAGTACACCTCTTTGGATCCTACTCGGGGGATGACCCACTGGGTCTTGGCAACACCAGCCCGGTTTGTGGATGATATGAAGATTGGTGAAATTGTGGATAGTGTGGAAGACGTGCAGAGAATACAGTGTGATATAGATCAGTTACAGATATGGGCTGAGAAATGGCAGATGGAGCTTAACCCAGATAAATGTGAGGTGTTGCACCTTGAAAGGAAAAATACAAGGAGACAGTTCATTGTTGAGGACAAGATCTTTAGCAGTGTTGCTGAGCAGAGAGATCTTTGGATTCAAGTTCACAGCTCCTCGAAAGTGGCTACACAGTTCAATAAGGTGGTTAAGAAGGCTTATGGAATGCTTGCTCTTATTAGTCGAGGCATTGAGTTCCAAAGTCAAGAGGTTATGTTGCAACTTTATAAAACTCTGGTTGGGCCACATCTGGACTGTTGCAAACCGTTCTGGTCACATCACTACAGGACAAATGTTGAGGCTTTGGAGAGGGTACAGAAGAGGTTTGCCAGGATGCTCCCCGGTTCAGAGGGCACGAAAGGTTGGATAAACTTGGGTAGTTGTCTCTGGAGCGGAGGAGGCTGAGGGAACATCTGATAGAGGTTTATAATATTATGAGAGGCACAGATAGAGTGGACAGAGAGTATCTGTTTCCCAGGGTTGAAATGTCTAATACAGGTATGTATTGAAGGTGAGAGGAGTTAGGTTCAAAGGGGATGTGAGGGGTAAGTTTTTTTACTCAGAGAGACAAGGATGACTGGAATGTGCTGCCTGGTGTGGTGGTAGAGTCAAATGCACGAGAGGCTTTTAAGTGATGTTTAGATAGACACATGGATGTGTGGGAGATGTTGGGATTTGGACATTCTGTAGGTTGGAGGGATTAGTCTGTCTGATTTGCTTTGTAGCTGGATCGGCACAACATTACGGAATGAAGGAGCTGTCCTGTGCTTTACTGTTCTATGTCTGTGTCCTTGAGTGGCCAGTTAGAGCCCTGATCTTAACTTGATAGAACGTCTGTGGCAAGACTTCAGTAAAACTGTCCAACTAATCTGGCACAGCTTGAACAAATCTGCAGGGGTTAATGGGCAAACCCTCCTCCATCACGTTGTGCAAAGCGAATGAAGACTCATCTAAAAAGACTATTGGCCATAATAGCTGTGAGAGGTGGTTCAGTTAAGCACTGAGCAAAGGGGATGAATATTTTCGAACTAATTACATTACAGTTTTTGAATTTTTAGTTTTTCCATGCTTTACAATTTTCCCTGTTTTTTCAGCTCCACTGTGAAAAAAGGCACATGTGATTCAGAAATAAGAATTCTCAGTTAAATTGATCAACATCCCTGGTTGCATTTCACATTAAGGTGATCAAGGTGTTGGGGCTGAATACCTTTTCAACGCACTGTAGAAAGACATAGATAAAAAAATAATACTGAGAACATGAGATGTAGAGTTCTTGAAAGGTTGTGGATTCAGGTTAGTATTGAGGTGAGTGAAGTTATCCTCACTGGACCAACAGGCTGATGGTTGAAGGGCAATAACTGTGCTTGACCTGGTGGTGTGAGACAGATGTCTCCTGTACCTCCTGCCCGATGGAAGCAGTGAGAAGACATCATTGCCTGGATGGTGCTGATCCTTGATGATGGATGCAGCTTTCTTGTGTCAACTGTCGATGTGCTCAATGGTGGGGAGGCCTGTTTCTGTGTTGTCTGACTCTGTGACTCACACTCTCTCTCTCTCCCCCCCCCCTCACCTCCACTCTTTCACTTGCTCACTCTCCCCATTCCCCCAAACACCTCACATTGTACTGAAATCTTGTGTTTCAACCTGTGACCTTTCACCAAATGTGACCTGTGTCTATGATGTGAAAACCCCTCTGTTCTCAGTCTGTTTGCATCCGGTGGCAAACAGGAGAACAGAACAGGGCAGAATTAACCAGAGGGATGTTCCTATTGGAACTGTAATGGCCACAGAAGCAAGAGTGAACAATTTGAATGATTTGCAGAGAAACTGAATATTCAGCCCCATAAACTGCATGGGCATCTCTCTGATCCTCTCCCCGGCTCCACCTCTCTGCCTTTCTGTACCACCTTTCCACCCTGTTCCAGGAACACCTCTCATTCCCTCTGTGGGTGAATTTGCATCTGTGAGTGAAATGAACAGCCCTTTGTTCTCAATCTGTGTGTTTCCTGTTGCAAATGTAGTGGCAGAACGAAACAGGATTAAAGCCTTCTGCACTACTATTCAAAATCTAGTAGCTGCAGAGTCACATTAAATTATTTTGGAGGAATCTGTAAAAACAGGTCACTTGGAACAAAAGCTTCCGAACTACTCCCAGAAACTCCAGCCATTGCTGCTCTGCCATCATCCCTACTAATGTCCAATTCCAATCAACTTTGATCAACTCCTCTCTCATGCCTCTGTAGTTCCCTTTACTCCACTGTAATACTGATACATCTGATCTTAGCCTCTCCCTCTCAGACTGCAGGGAGAATTCTTTATTTCCAGTCCTGATGAAGGGTCTCGGCCTACTCCCCTCCCCCTTTCTTTCTCCCCAGACCTCCCGTCCCATGATCCTTTCCCTTCTCCAGCTCTGTTTCCCTTTTGCCAATCACGTTTCCAGCTCTTAGCTTCATCTCACCCCCTCCGGTGTTCTCCTATCATTTCACATTTCTCCCTCCCCCTCCTACTTTCAAATCTCTTACTATCTTTCCTTTCAGTTAGTCCTGACGAAGGGTCTCGGCCCGAAACATTGGCTGTACTTCTTCCTATAGACGCTGCCTGACCTGCTGAGTTCCTCCAGCATTTTGTGTGTGTTGCTTTGGATTTCCAGCATCTGCAGATTGTCACGTGTTTGTGAGTCTTCTCCTGCTCCTATTTCTATGTTCTGACATTATTCGTTGTACAAGATGTTGGTGAGGCCAGATTTGGAATACTATGCTCAGGTTTAGTCACACTGCGACAGGAACTATATCATGAAGCTGGACGGAGTGCAGAGGAGATTTACCAGGATGTTGCCAGGACTCGTGGGACGGAGTTATGGACAGAGGGTGAGCAGGTTGGGACTTTTTGTTTTATCCCCACTGGAGTGTAGGAGAATGAGTGGTCATCTTATAGAGGTGTAGACAATCATGAGGGACATACACTCAGTGGTGGAGGGGTCTCGGGAGATAATTCTAAAGCAGAGGGTCATGGTGGACAGTGTTGTAGAGATTAATTCAGGATAATAGGGGCAGGGATGGGACAGCAGTGATATCTCAGTGGGGAGTGAGACCAGAGGAAATGTTCACCCTCCCAGTCTCAGCTCCATCTCTCACCTCAGCCTGGTTTCCATCTGTTGTTCAATGTTCCCCTGTGGCTCCTCACCAGACGTTGCCTCTGCCTCTGACACGGAGAGTCCATCGCTCTCAGTCTGACACCTTCCTGTAACAGACCCGTCATCAGTGGACTCTGACCATTGGGACTCTGCCCACCTCAGACTCGTTCCTCACCTTCGGGAGCTCCCTCTCAATACACCGTCCCTCACCCTCGGGAGCTCCCTCTCAACACACCGTCCTTCACCCTTGGGAGCTCCCTCTCAACACACCGTCCCTCACCCCCAGGATCTCCCTCTCAACACACCGTCCCTCACCCCCAGGAGCTCCCTCTCAACACACCGTCCCTCACCCTCGGGAGTTCCCTCTCAACACACTGTCCCTCACCCTCGGGAGCTCCCTCTCAACACACCGTCCCTCACCCTCGGGGGCTCCCTCTCAACACACCGTCCCTCACCCTCGGGAGCTCCCTCTCAACACACCGTCCATCACCCTCGGGAGCTCCCTCTCAACACACGATCTCTCAACCCCAGGAGCACCCTCGCACAGTCTACCCTGCTACCTCAGGAGCTCCCTCAGGTCCGTCCCTCACACCAGACCGTACCAGTACCTCAGAAGCTCCCTCAAAACGAGCCATCTCTCACCCTACAGAGATCTCTCAAGTCAGATGGTCCCTCGACTTCAGGAGCTCCCTCACATTCGATACAACATGTATCCTTGCAAGATAAGCTCTCAACCAATCTTCTTTCCAACTTGACTCAGTGATGCCCATGATGTCATACCTGCAAATGTCTGTGTTACAAGATTGTCAACATTATTCACTCATTGTGAGCATTCAAAGACAACACTTTCAGTACTGTATTCAGTATACCCCCATATTACCATCAGTTACAAACTTCAGCCGATCCCACTGCAGTTTTGACCGGTCATCTGCCTAAATTCCACCATCTTGTTGGTTTTCATGTCAGAGGTGAAAATACACTAGACCTGGTTTACACTAACATACCAGGAGCATATAAAGCTGTTCCCCCGCCCCACACTGGGCTCTCAGATCACTTGTCTGTTACGCTAATTCCAGCATACAAACCACTGATCAAACTGGCCAAACCAGTTCTGAGGGAGCAATCTCAGCATTGCAGGACCGCTTTGAAACACAAACTGGAGAACGTTCAGAAAGGCTTAACATTGAGGAATGTGTGGATTCTGTGACCAGCCACACAGAGAAGTGTACTGAGAACGTTACCATCACAAAACAGCTCAAACCATGTCATACAGTTTGCGGACGACACAACAGCAGTTGTGTCCTCATCAAACAAAATGACGAGTCGGAGTACAGAGAGCAAGTGGAGAGGGTGGTGGAGTGGTGTGAGAACAACAACCCCAGTCTGAATTTGGGGAAGACCAAGGAAATGATTGTGGACTTTGGGAAAGTGAAGATGAACCATCCCCCTCTGTGTATATATGGCTCCTCTGTAGGGAGAGTCAAGGGCACCAAGTTCCTGTGAGTTCACATCACGGATAACCTCACCTGCTCCCTCAATATCACCTCCCTGAATAAGAAGGCAAAGCAGCACCTCCGCTTCAGGCTGTCTCTGTGCTCTGACAGTGTGCTTCAGGTTGTTGTCCTGCTAAAAGATGAACTTCCTGCCCAGTTTAAGCTTTCTGGCAGAGGCTAACAGGTTTCTATCCAGGATCTCTCTATATTTAGCAGCATTCATCTTCCCATGAAGTGGCTTCAAATTAAAAAAAAATAGAAGGGGAGGTAAGGGGATTAGGAAGGGTTCCCCTGTGGCCATTCCCCTCAGTAACAAGTACACCTCTTTGGATCCTACTCGGGGGATGACCCACTGGGTCTTGGCAACACCAGCCCGGTTTGTGGATAATACCAAGATTGGTGAAATTGTGGGTAGTGTGGAAGACGTGCAGAGAATACAGTGTGATATAGATCAGTTGCAGATATGGGCTGAGAAATGGCAGATGGAGCTTAACCCAGATAAATGTGAGGTGTTGCACCTTGAAAGGAAAAATACAAGGAGACAGTTCATTGTTGAGGACAAGATCCTTAGCAGTGTTGCTGAGCAGAGAGATCTTTGGACTCAAGTTCACAGCTCCTCGAAAGTGGCTACACAGTTCAATAAGGTGGTTAAGAAGGCTTATGGAATGTTTGCTCTTATTAGTCGAGGCATTGAGTTCCAAAGTCAAGAGGTTATGTTGCAACTTTATAAAACTCTGGTTGGGCCACATCTGGACTGTTGCAAACCGTTCTGGTCACATCACTACAGGACAAATGTTGAGGCTTTGGAGAGGGTACAGAAGAGGTTTGCCAGGATGCTCCCCGGTTCAGAGGGCACGAAAGGTTGGATAAACTTGGGTAGTTGTCTCTGGAGCGGAGGAGGCTGAGGGAACATCTGATAGAGGTTTATAATATTATGAGAGGCACAGATAGAGTGGACAGAGGGTATCTGTTTCCCAGGGTTGAAATGTCTAATACAGGTATGTATTGAAGGTGAGAGGAGTTAGGTTCAAAGGGGATGTGAGGGGTAAGTTTTTTACTCAGAGAGACAAGGATGACTGGAATGTGCTGCCTGGTGTGGTGGTAGAGTCAAATACACGAGAGGCTTTTAAGAGATGTTTAGATAGACACATGGATGTGTGGGAGATGTTGGGATTTGGACATTCTGTAGGTTGGAGGGATTAGTCTGTCTGATTTGCTTTGTAGCTGGATCGGCACAACATTACGGAATGAAGGAGCTGTCCTGTGCTTTACTGTTCTATGTCTGTGTCCTTGAGTGCCCAGTTAGAGCCCTGATCTTAACTTGATAGAACGTCTGTGGCAAGACTTCAGTAAAACTGTGCACCGCCACTGTCCAACTAATCTGGCACAGCTTGAACAAATCTGCAGGGGTTAATGGGCAAACCCTCCTCCATCACGTTGTGCAAAGCGAATGAAGACTCATCTAAAAAGACTATTGGCCATAATAGCTGTGAGAGGTGGTTCAGTTAAGCACTGAGCAAAGGGGATGAATATTTTCGAACTAATTACATTACAGTTTTTGAATTTTTAGTTTTTCCATGCTTTACAATTTTCCCTGTTTTTTCAGCTCCACTGTGAAAAAAGGCACACGTGATTCAGAAATAAGAATTCTCAGTTAAATTGATCAACATCCCTGGTTGCATTTCACATTAAGGTGATCAAGGTGTTGGGGCTGAATACCTTTTCAACGCACTGTAGAAAGACATAGATAAAAAAATAATACTGAGAACATGAGATGTAGAGTTCTTGAAAGTGAGTCCATAGGTTGTGGATTCAGGTTAGTATTGAGGTGAGTGAAGTTATCCTCACTGGATCAGCAGGCTGATGGTTGAAGGGCAATAACTGTCCTTGACCTGGTGATGTGAGACAGATGTCTCCTGTACCTCCTGTCCAATGGAAGCAGTGAGAAGACATCATTGCCTGGATGGTGCTGATCCTTGATGATGGATGCAGCTTTCTTGTGTCAACTGTAGATGTGCTCAATGGTGGGGAGGCCTGTTTCTGTGTTGTCTGACTGTGACTTTCTCTCTCTCTGTTCATCTCTCACCTCCACTCTTTCACTTGCTCACTCTCCCCATTCCCCCAAACACCTCACATTGTACTGAAATCTTGTGTTTCAACCTGTGACCTTTCACCAAATGTGACCTGTGTCTATGATGTGACAACCCCTCTGTTCTCAGTCTGTTCACATCCGGTGGCAAACAGGAGAACAGAACAGGGCAGAATTAACCAGAGGGATGTTCCTATTGGAACTGTAATGGCCACAGAAGCAAGAGTGAACAATTTGAATGATTTGCAGAGAAACTGAATATTCAGCCCCATAAACTGCATGGGCATCTCTCTGATCCTCTCCCCGGCTCCACCTCTCTGCCTTTCTGTACCACCTTTCCACCCTGTTCCAGGAACACCTCTCATTCCCTCTGTGGGTGAATTTGCATCTGTGAGTGAAATGAACAGCCCTTTGTTCTCAATCTGTGTGTTTCCTGTTGCAAATGTAGTGGCAGAACGAAACAGGATTAAAGACTTCTGTTCTACTATTCAAAATCTAGTAGCTGCAGAGTCACATTAAATTATTTTGGAGGAATCTGTAAAAACAGGTCATTTGGAACAAAAGCTTCCGAACTACTCCCAGAAACTCCAGCCATTGCTGCTCTGCCATCATCCCTACTATTGTCCACTTCAAATCAACTTTGGCCAGCTCCTCTCTCATGCCTCTGTAGTTCCCTTAACTCCACTGTAATACTGATACATCTGATCTTAGCCTCTCCCTCTCAGACTGCAGGGAGAATTCTTTATTTCCAGTCCTGATGAAGGGTCTCGGCCTGCTCCCCTCCCCCTTTCTTTCTCCCCAGACCTCCCGTCCCATGATCCTTTCCCTTCTCCAGCTCTGTTTCCCTTTTGCCAATCACGTTTCCAGCTCTTAGCTTCATCTCACCCCCTCCGGTGTTCTCCTATCATTTCACATTTCTCCCTCCCCCTCCTACTTTCAAATCTCTTACTATCTTTCCTTTCAGTTAGTCCTGACGAAGGGTCTCGGCCCGAAACGTTGGCTGTACTTCTTCCTATAGATGCTGCCTGACCTGCTGAGTTCCTCCAGCATTTTGTGTGTGTTGCTTTGGATTTCCAGCATCTGCGGATTGTCTCGTGTTTGTGAGTCTTCTCCTGCTCCTGTTTCTATGTTCTGACATTATTTGTTGTACAAGATGATGGTGAGGCCAGATTTGGAATACTATGCTCAGGTTTAGTCACACTGCGACAGGAACAATATCATGAA